>NC_041400.2:9469745-9637245 GCF_900747795.2 Erpetoichthys calabaricus
TTTTGTTTTCCCTTTTTCCAGCTCCTTTGATCCCAGTGGGAGGTTAAGTGGGACAAAGAGTGAAGAAACTTGTGGCAGCCAACAGCTGATAACAAATTACTGCACTTCCAGGTCATTTACTGGTAAGGGTGAACTCGGTCGATCACAAGGCAGCGGAGCGCGAAGCTCTTGTGCTGTCAAGCCCACTGGGCAGAACTATCCTTTCTGAATTTGTGACAGAGTAACTCCATTGATAAGGGATGACGGTGACATAGTGGTTAGTTAATGAGCTCAAATTCTAGCCCAGTCATTGTTTGTGTGGAGTTTGCACATCTGGCTACTCCGGTTTTCCTTTCAAACCCCAAATTCACAAAAGTAAGATTCATTGTAATTAATTATATTCAGACTTAGTTCGTAACTGAGTGTGCCCTGCCCTGCCACAGACTGGCGCTCTGCCCAAGTTTGGCTTCTGGTGCATTGGGTGCACCTTCCAATAGACATGTGGTCAGTCCAAGGTTGTTGGTTCATGCCTTGTGCCTGATCATGCCCACCAATCACAAGGACTGGGGAGTAGGTGGGCACTTCACTATCAAGTAACCAATACAGATGTGCTTCAGATCAGACACTGAAGTGGGGGGAGTGGCCAAAAAAATTCTGTACTTTAGGCAGCCAATCACTGGGACTGGGGAGTAGCTGGGGTACTTCAAACAGCTAATCACATGGGTAGGGGAGTGGTCAATACTCTTTTACGACATGCAGCCAATCATTTTGGTGTGGGGGAGAGGTCAGATCTTCTTCTACTACATGCAACCAACGGGGCGGAGTGGTGGCTCTGAGGCTAAGGATCTGCGCTGGTATCCAGAAGGTTGCCGATTCAAATCCCCGTCACTGCCAAAAGAGATCCTACTCTGCTGTACCCTTGAGCAAGACCTTAAACCCGTAAGTGCTACAGGGGCGTTGTACAATGGCTGATCCTGCGCTCTGACCCCAAGGGGTATGCGAAAACTAACAAATTCCTAATACAAGAAATTGTATAAGGCGAAATAAAGAACAAAAAAACAAAAACCAATCACATGTGAAGGGGAGTGACTAGACCCTCTTTGGCTACATGCAACCAATCAAGCGGTTAGGGGAGTGGCCAGATCTACATGTTGTTATGATCTGTAGTTTTTATCAAATTTTTAGATAGATAGATAGATAGATAGATAGATAGATAGATAGATAGATAGATAGATAGATAGATAGATAGATAGATAGATAGATAGATACTTTATTAATCCCAAGGGGAAATTCACATTTCACATTCACATTTTTGTGGGTTTCCCAGAAACTGTTTAAAGTGTATGCTTATTCAAGGCTTATGGAAATAACAGTTCTTCCTACAAGAAGGCAAGAAAGCAAAAATTTATGGCCTTATACTACAACACCATCTTGTTTTGTATATGACCCTCATCATTTTGTGAGCCCCATTCCCAAGATGCAACTCTCAGTTGTTAGGGGCGTGTTTATGGAGGAGGTCACATGACAGGTTTTAAAGTCGGCAGTGGCAGCCATGTTCTTAGCAAAATTTGTGGATATTCTCTGTGTGTCATATTCTCTCCTGTCCTTAATACTCTACTGTTGTTTTTGATTAGTTCAACTTTTGGTTAGCCACGTCCTCTTGTCAATCACATGGGTAAGGAAATGGCCATGTCCTCTTGTCCTACATGCAGCCAATCATATTAGTAGGGGAGTGGCCAGATCCTCTTACACCTCATGCCGCCAATCACATGGGTAGTGTTATATTTCAGCCAGGGTTCCATCTCTGGCTGGGGTTCAAAATCTTGTTTTATGTCCTTTTTGTTGTTCACTGAGCCATTAATTTATGTTGATGTTCCTTTTATTAATTATCTGGTGTATTTTCTTTGCAGGTGTTGTGTTACATGTGTTGTGTAGGTGGTCCCACAAGAGGGGGGCCACCTGCTATTAACCCCCAGGAACTGCCCTTGTCCCTACATATTCAGAAAGTTTCCCACAGTTACTGGTGATTCATTTTAAATACGCTTAGGGGTTTTGGTGACTTAGTGTGATTTTCCTCTGTGCTTTGTGGTTTCTGGATATTCTGAAACTGTGCTCTGTTTTTTTCACTGTATTGGGATTTGGTTTGCCCGGGTTTGCCTTTGCTAGCAAACTTCTATGTGCCCTTTGGAGCTTTATTCAGTAACAGAGCATTTTGTGAAAATAAAGTTTGTATTTTATGAAGACATGGTGTTTGCCCTTAAATCTAGCCAGGGTTTTACTGTAAAAATGGTGGCAATATTAGAAGTGCTTTTTGGGACTTGCATGCTTTGGGACTCCTTGTTCACAACGGGTAGGGGAGTGACCAGGTCCTCTTGTCAATCACATGAGTAGAGGAGTGGCCAGGTCCTCTTGTCAATCACATGAGTAGAGGAGTGGCCAGTTCCTCTTGCCAATCACATGAGTAGAGGAGTGGCCAGTTCATATTGTCAATCACATGAGTAGGAGTGGCCAGGTCCTCTTGCCAATCACATGAGTAGAGGAGTGGCCAGTTCATATTGTCAATCACATGAGTAGAGGAGTGGCCAGTTCCTCTTACTAATCACATGAGTAGAGGAGTTCCCAGGTCCTCTTGCCAATCACATGAGTAGAGGAGTGGCCAGTTCCTCTTGCCAATCACATGAGTAGAAGAGTGGCCAGTTCATATTGTCAATCACATGAGTAGGAGTGGCCAGGTCCTCTAGTAAATCACATGAGTAAAGGAGTTCCTCTTTTCAATCACATGAGTAGAGGAGTGGCCAGTTCCTCTTGCCAATCACATGAGTAGAGGAGTGGCCAGTTCATATTGTCAATCACATGAGTAGGAGTGGCCAGGTCCTCTAGTCAATCACATGAGTAAAGGAGTTCCTCTTGTCAATCACATGAATAGAGGCGTGGCCAGTTCCTCTTGCCAATCACATGAGTAGAAGAGTGGCCAGTTTATATTGCCAATCACATGAGTGGAGGTGTGGTCAGTTCATCTTGTCAATCACATGAGTAGGAGTGGCCAGATTCTCCTCTACTTAATGCATCCAGTCTGTCACACTGGTTGAGTTTAGAGTAACAGGCTCATCTTGGAGAAACAAAATGAAACCAGGCTATTGAAAGACACCATTATAATCAAACAATATGATCCCAAGGGTGGTGAACAATATAAAATCTACTGTGTTGTTAGGAAGAAAAGCATAATACTGGAAGAAAATCCAGAGAGGTCAATTAACAATCCCTTTTTTGATTCCTTTTATACCATTTTATTACTGTCCAGAGCTGGTCACTGGGTGGGAACCTAATTCAGAAGAGATGCCAGTCAACACCTACACTCACTCATATGGGGTCACCAGTTAATCTAACCTGAATGTCTTTAAGGCACTATATGATTCCCTGACTGACAGCTTCATAGATGTAATGAAACCTGCTCTGTCCTGCTGTACAATTTGGGCTTTTACTGCTGCGCACAGCAGGAGGCTCAGCTCTAGCCCTGCATATTCAAATGTGTGCAAAACGTAAATTAGAGACGGGCAGATTCTGCCATGTTGGAAAAATCTGTATTTATAGAAGCATTATTTTAAAGAAAATGCATGAGGCTGATCTTTGGTAAAAAAAAAGAAGCAAAAAAAAAAACAAGACAAAATTGTGGCTGAGCATCTCAATTTGGAAATATCATTTTTATTTTTAATTTTTTTTAATCTGAGCATAACTTGACATCTGTTTTAGGTCTGTGGTGAAATTACAGAAACTACAGGCGCTGTTATTTGGAAAATGATTTCCATTTGAAATCCTGTCTGGAAAATGAAAAAAAAAAAAAAAACCATACTAGCCTGAGGCTGACTGGATGGGGAAGAGCATGTAATCGTACGCTTGTTTAAGCGATAAAATGTGGTGTGCCAAATTTGCCGAGCATGTTTTGTAGGAACAGAGCATAATAAGAAACAAATCTGTTTTGTAGCAATGGCCAAATACGCTCTTTGAAAGGGACCACTATGACAGCTGAGATGATTCTAGGGATTCCTAGGGATGTCAGAGAAAAATACAGTCCTCTAGTCCCTATGAATGAATGGTAAAAAAATAGAAAATTAATAAATAAATACAGCAATATATACATATGGGCAGGGTGGCACATTGGTAAGCACTGCTGCCTCACAGCTCTAAGGTCTCGGGCAGTATTTGCAGACTGGTTGTTGTCTATGTGGCTTTAGCAGGTTCCCCCTGTGTGCCAGTCGATTAGGCACCTCGGGTTTCCTCCCTACACCCCTAATATGTGCAAGTAATGTTAAGCAGTGATGCCAGATTGCCCCAGTATGAATAGGTGGGTTCATGAATGTGTGGGCTGGCATCCAGTCCAGAGTTAGTTCCTGTCTTATACTGCCAGGATAGGCTTTGGCTTCCCTCCGACCCTGGTCTGGTATAAGTGGGCTCTGAAAATAAGTGAATGAATGGATAACAGATGCTAGAATTCTCCGTAGGCATGCAAGCTTTATTTTATTTTATTTAAGCGACTGTTTAAGTTGGCATTTCAAAAAAAAAAAAAAACTTCAAGAAAATCTCAAACTGCACTAAAACAATTCACGTAACGCAAATTATATATTAGTAGGATTTAAAACATTCAGATTTAGTCAAGGGGGTGATGTTTAATGCTCCTGATTCAAAGATCTGCGGTCAATGGATTTTGAATTCCGGCCTGAGCACTATCCGTATGGAGTTTTCCTGTTCTCCCTGTGTGTGTGTTTTTGGGCATTTCTCCAGGTAATCCTGTTTTTGTCTCCACATCCCACTCACGTGTTAAGTTGCCCCGGTACTCCGCAAAGCCCCCAGTGTTAAATTACCGTTCCATACACGCACTATAAAGCAAGGGTGGCCAACTCCAATCCTGGAGAGCTGCAGGTTTTTGTTCCAACCCAGTTGCTTAACAAATCTTATTTAATTTCACGGCTTGTTAGTGTTTGAACTCTACCATAGCAGTTCATTTGTAAATCAAAGATTGTTTCTTCCTTTCTAATGATACATGTATCATCCAAGTAATTTGATGCCTAAAACAGATGAGCAATTTTCAGTTCTTCACTTTCTCTTCAGTTTCCCTCCGAGTACTTCATTTAGCCAAATAGTGAATGACGAATACACACGGGTGGAAATGGAGGCAAGCTAGACGTACAACTGCTGGCTCCTTATTGCTAATAAGGGGCAGTTAAACAGTGAATGCAGCTCTTTATATGACTAAAATAAGCAATTGAGAGTTCAAAATCTTAACAAGTAAGACCACCAAAATGAAGCAGCAAAATGTCACTTGAACAATAAGTGCTTCATCAGCAATGAAAGATTTCTCATGAAGCAGTTGGGTTGGAACAAAAATCTCTGCGACCCTTCAGGGCCGATGTTTCTCAGCCCTGATTTAAAGAGTCTTGAGTTTTAAATAGCAAATAAATTAAATGAAAGTTAATTAGTAGCAAAAATAGTCACTAATTTAAAAAAATGGTTTGAATAAAAACCGGTAGGTCACCATTGCTCTCCAGGATCAGAGCTGGTCAACCCTGCTATAAAGGATTACTTTAGTTCTGTCAGGGGTTGACACTGAGGCTGTGACGGATAAGAGAAGAGACAGATACAGATCAGTACTTAGAAAAACAATATACTGTATGTAGATTACTTTAGCAAATAGTCATTTCTCTCTATTATAATAAAAAAATCTTAGGTCAAGACGTGATCTTCTCGGAAAGACACTCTGACGTCTCGTGAGACTGGACTTTACAACCTTGGGAAGCAAGACCTGTGAGACCTGTGAGTGGGCCCTGCAGTGAACTGGTGTTGTGGGAGGGTGGGGGGGTACATTCTGCCTCCATCTGACCCTGAAGTAGATTAAGTGGCTTGGCTTTGAGAATGTTATACTAAATAAATAAATAAATTTAAAAGGCACTATATAATTAATAGATCGATATGAAAGCCACGATATAATAGATAGATAGATTTAAAAGGCACTATATAATTCATAGATAGATATGAAAGTTACTATAAAATAGATATATTTAAAAGGCACTATATAATTAATAGATATGAAAGTCACTATATAATAGATAGATTGAAAAGGCACTTTTGCACGTCACAACCTACTTACAACCAATTTAACACAAGATCACGGACATCTAACCTCTCAGTTGTTGGAAGGCTTTTGCCAGACACACTTCATGTTGCCAACAGATAGATAGATAGATAGATAGATAGATAGATAGATAGATAGATAGATAGATAGATAGATAGATAGATAGATAGATAGATAGATAGATAGATAGATAGATAGATAGATAGAGTGAAAGGCACTATATAACAGATAGATAGATAGATAGATAGATAGATAGATAGATAGATAGATAGATAGATAGATAGATAGATAGATAGATAGATAGATAGATAGATAGATAGATAGATATGAAAGGCACTATACAACAGATAGATAGATAGATAGATAGATAGATAGATAGATAGATAGATAGATAGATAGATAGATAGATAGATAGATAGATAGATAGATAGATAGATATGAAAGGCACTATACAACAGATAGATAGATAGATAGATAGATAGATAGATAGATAGATAGATAGATAGATAGATAGATAGATAGATAGATAGATAGATTCAAAAAGCACTATATAATTAATAGATAGATATGAAAGTCACTATATAATAGATAGATAGATTCAAAAGGCACTATATAATTAATAGATAGATATGACAGTTACTATAAAATAGTTAGATTTAAAATGCACTATATAATTAATAGATAGATATGACAGTTACTATAAAATAGATACATAGATTTAAAAGGCACCATATAATTAATAGATATGAAAGTCACTATATAATAGATAGATAGATAGATAGATAGATAGATAGATAGATAGATAGATAGATTCAAAAGGCACTATATAATTAATAGATAGATATGAAAGTTACTATAAAATAGTTAGATTTAAAATGCACTATATAATTAATAGATATGAAAGTTACTATAAAATGATAGATAGATTCAAATGGCACTATATAATTAATAGATAGATATGAAAGTTACTATTTAATAGATAGATAGATTTCAAAGCACTATATAATTAATAGATAGATATGAAAGTTACTATTTAATAGATATATTTAAAAGGCACTATATAATTAATAGATAGATATGAAAGTTACTATAAAATAGATACATAGATTTAAAAGGCACTATATAATTAATAGATATGAAAGTCACTATATAATAGATAGATAGATTCAAAAGGCACTGTATAATTAATAGATAGATATGAAAGTTACTATAAAATAGTTAGATTTAAAATGCACTATATAATTTATAGATATGAAAGTTACTATAAAATAGATATATTTAAAAGGCACTATATAATTAATAGATATGAAAGTCACTATATAATAGATAGATTGAAAAGGCACTTTTGCACGTCACAACCTACTTACAACCAATTTAACACAAGATCACGGACATCTAACCTCTCAGTTGTTGGAATGCTTTTGCCAGACACACTTCATGTGCTCCCAGCTCTTAAAAATGTATACGTTCTAGATGGCACGTCATCGACTAAGCAAAGAAGAAAGAGCAGCTATGTGCAAATTCTGAAAATAAGGACAGTAATAATCAGCCCAGACCAAGTGGAATTGAATACCTGGTAGGTCCAATTGGGGTCAGAAATAAAAGACTTCATAAAGACGTTCAAAAATGGCGCGATACACATGCAGAGCAGGTTAGAGATTATGAAAGTAGTAAAATTCGAAAGTATCAAAAAAAAGAAAGAAAACATTGCATTAACACAAACAAATGGAAATTATTACTCGGTGAAATAACGGAACAGCAAAAAGAGATAGAATATACGGACATAAGTGATATGTCAGAAGTATGTCATTTAAGGCTTTAAAGTTTAAGTCAGAGACTTGCACATCGGCGAATTCCTGTTGCCATCAGGGAAAAGTAGTGTTGCCTCCCAATGAAGAGGCGTATCCGCGTTAATTAAATTAGAATTAAAAGATTTGCTGTTTGGTGAAAGTGAAATCCACAAAATATCCAAGTCTAAAATAATCTTTTCGAGTTTGCATCAATCAATGCTGAAAACGCAGATTTACACAATAATGGACCACACGCTATGAGAATCTGTGGTCCCACAACAATTAAAGCAACGGCAAGTTTAATTTCGAAGAAACCACAATTCGGTCAGATGTATATTTATGATCACGGAGCAGCGATGCAACATAGAATCTAAAGAGTATGTAACAATTTCCATGAAAATAACAATCTCTTCAAATTGTATATCCGGATAACCAAACCCGTCTCTTATAAATTTTATCAGAACAATAATTTTATACGTTCAAGATGACACGTCAATGACAAAGCAATGAAGAAGGAGCATGGACAAACATTCGAGAAAGTCATTCTATTTATTAGAGAGAAAGAAAAGATATTCACTCACAGGCAGCTATAAGTTGCGTTGTCACGATGTAAGTCCAAACACGGAATCAACATTCAATGTGATATTGACGAAACGTTAATTCCAAATATTGTTTTTACAAAAGTTTTAAAGTAAAAGTGAAAATAATGAATATGTAACAATTCCCATGAAATCTCTTTAAATTGTATATCTGGATAACCAAACCCAGGGGTGGGCGAGCGAAGCGAGCAGGGGGTACAGCACCCTAGTGTTTACAAAAAAAATCTACAGTATATTAACAAAATTATAATATAGTATTAACAAAATGAATATCTTTGCTCCCTAACAAAAGGTGCCCAGTCTTATACTTCATTATCTGGGTTATGGTCCCATCCAGGGTTGGTTGCTGCCTAGTATGCAGTAATCCAAGGATAAGCTCCAGCTCTCTCATAGCCTACATTGAAAAAGCAGGTTCGGAGTAAATGAATGATTGAATAGGAGATACAGTACTATAGTTTTCTGTGAGTTTGCCATCTCTGTTACTTCTTACTTGAGAATTCTTTGGAGTCTCATTTCTGAATAGAAACCTAAAGGAAAATCTCCTAATAGTACAAAAAAGTATGTAAAGCAAATCATTACGTAGTCCTGATTTAATCAAGTCTCACTGCTGCCTCACAAATCTAATGTCCTAGGTTCAAATCACACTGTCTGTGTGGAATCTGCACACTCTCCCCATGTCTGTGTGGGGTTTTCTCTGGATGCACGTTTTTTGGCGTGTGGGTGTGTGTAAAACTGGGCCCTTCAAATGGCCTGGCATTCCATCCAGGGTTGCTTCCTGCTTTGCAAGTAATGACGCTGTGAAATGATCAAGCCATGTGCCGAAATCAAAAGTGCATTAAATAACCCGGTGTGCGTGTGCTGCATTGTTAAAATGTAGGACCAACACTCTGTTAAAGAGCTAAGTCGCCCAGTGACTTGTGGGGGTCTTAATCCACCCTTGACACTGTGAGATACACCTAGCCCTGCACCCCTGAATTAATTTCAGCAGGTTTGAAAATGAGAGTAAATAACTTAAGGCCCTGTCACATGGGTAGGGGAGTTGCCAGATTCTCTTGTACCACATGTAGCCAATCACATGGGTAGGGGAGTGGATAGATCCTCTTGTACTACATGCATCCAATTATATGGGTGTAGGGGAGTGGCCAGATCATCTTGAACAATATGCAGCCAATCACATGGGTAGGGGAGTGGATAGATCCTCTTGTACTACATGCATCCAATTATATGGGTGTTGGGGAGTGGCCAGATCATCTTGTACTACATGCATCCAATTATATGGGTGTTGGGGAGTGGCCAGATCATCTTGTACTATATGCAGCCAATCACATGGGTAGGGGAGTGGCCAGATCATCTTGCACAATATGCAGCCAATCACATGGGTAGGGGAGTGGCCAGATCATCTTGTACTATATGCAGCCAATCACATGGGTAGGGGAGTGGATAGATCCTCTTGTACTACATGCATCCAATTATATGGGTGTTGGGGAGTGGCCAGATCATCTTGTACTATATGCAGCCAATCACATGGGTAGGGGAGTGGCCAGATCATCTTGAACAATTTGCAGCCAATCACATGGGTAGGGGAGTGGCCAGATCATCTTGTACTATATGCAGCCAATCACATGGGTAGGGGAGTGGATAGATCCTCTTGTACTACATGCATCCAATTATATGGGTGTAGGGGAGTGGCCAGATCATCTTGTACTATATGCAGCCAATCACATGGGTAGGGGAGTGGCCAGATCATCTTGAACAATATGCAGCCAATCACATGGGTAGGGGAGTGGATAGATCCTCTTGTACTACATGCATCCAATTATATGGGTGTAGGGGAGTGGCCAGATCATCTTGAACTATATGCAGCCAATCACATGGGTAGGGGAGTGGCCAGACCATCTTGCACTATGTTCAGCCAATCACATGGGTAGGGGAGTGGATAGATCCTCTTGTACTACATGCATCCAATTATATGGGTGTAGGGGAGTGGCCAGATCATCTTGTACTATATGCAGCCAATCACATGGGTAGGGGAGTGGCCAGATCATCTTGAACAATATGCAGCCAATCACATGGGTAGGGGAGTGGATAGATCCTCTTGTACTACATGCATCCAATTATATGGGTGTAGGGGAGTGGCCAGATCATCTTGAACTATATGCAGCCAATCACATGGGTAGGGGAGTGGCCAGATCATCTTGTACTATATGCAGCCAATCACATGGGTAGGGGAGTGGCCAGATCATCTTGAACAATTTGCAGCCAATCACATGGGTAGGGGAGTGGCCAGATCATCTTGTACTATATGCAGCCAATCACATGGGTAGGGGAGTGCATAGATCCTCTTGTACTACATGCATCCAATTATATGGGTGTTGGGGAGTGGCCAGATCATCTTGTACTATATGCAGCCAATCACATGGGTAGGGGAGTGGCCAGATCATCTTGAACAATTTGCAGCCAATCACATGGGTAGGGGAGTGGCCAGATCATCTTGTACTATGTGCAGCCAATCACATGGGTAGGGGAGTGGATAGATCCTCTTGTACTACATGCATCCAATTATATGGGTGTTGGGGAGTGGCCAGATCATCTTGTACTATATGCAGCCAATCACATGGGTAGGGGAGTGGCCAGATCATCTTGAACAATTTGCAGCCAATCACATGGGTAGGGGAGTGGCCAGATCATCTTGTACTATATGCAGCCAATCACATGGGTAGGGGAGTGGATAGATCCTCTTGTACTACATGCATCCAATTATATGGGTGTTGGGGAGTGGCCAGATCATCTTGAACTATATGCAGCCAATCACATGGGTAGGGGAGTGGCCAGATCATCTTGTACTATATGCAGCCAATCACATGGGTAGGGGAGTGGATAGATCCTCTTGTACTACATGCATCCAATTATATGGGTGTTGGGGAGTGGCCAGATCATCTTGTACTATATGCAGCCAATCACATGGGTAGGGGAGTGGCCAGATCATCTTGAACAATATGCAGCCAACCACATGGGTAGGGGAGTGGCCAGATCATCTTGTACTATATGCAGCCAATCACATGGGTAGGGGAGTGGATAGATCCTCTTGTACTACATGCATCCAATTATATGGGTGTAGGGGAGTGGCCAGATCATCTTGAACTATATGCAGCCAATCACATGGGTAGGGGAGTGGCCAGACCATCTTGCACTATGTACAGCCAATCACATGGGTAGGGGAGTGGCTAGATCCTCTTGTACTACATGCATCCAATTATATGGGTGAAGGGGAGTGGCCAGATCATCTTGAACTATATGCAGCCAATCACATGGGTAGGGGAGTGGCCAGATCATCTTGTACTATATGCAGCCAATCACATTTTTGAACTTTCATCTCAATTCTGGATTTTTAGAGGCTTCACACCCTTTCTGAGTGCACTCAGATAATAATATTGATGAACTGAAGGCAGTAGCGGCATGATCCCATGACCATTGGTTGTGTATTGTGACCACCCCAGCAACTCGGTCCAACTAGTCTGCAGTTTGTCCCGACAAAATGAAACTGGGATGATTCTGGCATAAGTTACAAGGACAGACTCAGTGTGCGAATTTTGAGCACTCAGCTAGAAGTACAATGAATGTAACGCAGCAACAAGGACTACAGAACACAGTTGTTTCAGGCATCAAAAATGTAAGAGAGATTTGTCTCTCTGAAAATGTACCAAACAGAATGGAAAAAGAAAAAAAAAGCAGAGATTGTGGCTAAACTCTCCATACCTGGAAAGCATTCGTACAGCACCAGCTCCGTAAGTAGCTTATTATTGGCTGTCAGGAAAAGGGACTTGCTGGTAATACTTTGGAAATGTAAACCTATGCTGGTTGAGACATGTAATGTGTTGTCCCCTACACTTCCTAGTTGGGGAAGCTGACATCCTCAGGCGATGAGATCAACAGCTACAGCCGTCAAGTTTGGCATCCCCTCCCACTAGAAGTCATGTAATGTAACGCAGGCAAAAGGATAGAAGTCTCAACAGAACAGTCTCCCTGCCATGCAGATTTAATGGACGCCACAAGATGTCTGCTGATGTTTGGACTATCATGATCAGACTAAACATGGCAGAGTCTAAACACAACTCAAAAGAAGGCCAGTTTGAAGCCTGTAATCCAGGCTTTCAAAATGACCATTACCCCCAGTTCATGTTCAAATTGCTTGTTGCAAATGGCGTCTTGTCATATTGGAGTAAACCCCTCACCCCCACCCAGTGCCCTCCACATGTATTTTGTATCTCTGGGTTTTACCTCATGACTTGACCCGTTGACAGAAAAGTCTGAGGTAATGCAGCGCTTTGAAGTAAACTCAAGGGGCGTCAATGCATCACGTCAATGACCACAACACTGAAGGCAGCGGGCAAGCAGATGCCTTATGTGCTGTCAGGCAGCTAATAGTTAAAATAAAGGGAGTGCCATGCTGGCTGTTGTGGAAGTAATTGAGTACAAGTTGGAGTTCAATGTGGTGCCCAACCACCAAACCAGAAGAATTGGAACTGACAGTTTTCAAGGTTGGGGGTAAACAGTCAAATTACTATAAGACGTGGCACCTCGGGCATGGGCACGTGGCACATCCGTCGACAATCTGCTGGCTTATTGTGGATCAGCACTCAGGGGCGGCTCCCTGCTACACAGAATGTAAAACAGAACCCTGATTTGAGGAGTTGTACAGTTCCCAATGCATTGTAGAGCAATAAGTGCAATATCATAATTAAGACCAGATTTAACTGGCATTTGCCTAGAGGGACCTCAGTTCTAAAGTTACAGTGCTTTTACTCTATTAAAGAAAAGGAACACCTTTTAACATACTATGACATTGTGCGACATGCAAGCCTGCTATGGTGAAATGATGGCATTGTCCTTCAAAAGGCCACAGAACTTCCTATTTAGCTTAGCTGATTAGGTGTCAGGTCTGCCGAGTGGCCAAGAGTTCAGGAAGTGGAGTTGAACCTTAAGAGGGAGATGAGGGTGAATCTGATTTTGATTACGGTGGTGTCAGCAGTGGGATGAAACTTTAAATGGGATTGAGTATGACAGTATCTGAGAGCAGGGTGTGGTATTGGGTTGGTAGTGAAATTTTGACTTCACGTATCCTTACCAGCTTTCAGACCTCGGCATCGGTATGGAAAAGGCACCAAAGCAAACAACAGATAATCCAACTCCTCCATCCCCCTTTTGGGCCACACAGACACACTCCTTCCTTCCATACCTCATTCCACAGTAACTCTTTTGAATTTTTGAGTGGTCAGGAGGGTCTCCCATTGATTCTTAAGCAGATTGAAGAACAAAGTGCTGAGCACAGAGTCTTGTAAAGCCGCCTCTTACTTCAGGAACCAAAATTACCAAACACCTGGTACCATACCGATTGAAAAAAATCGTTTTTCGGTACATACCACACAATCCTAGTATGGTGACAAGAAGTTAACAGCAATGGTGACATAATACAGCCAAGACCAAGGAGCTCATCGTGGACTTCAGGAAGAAGGCAGACAACATCCAGCCACTCAACATCAATGGGGACTGTGTGGAGAGGGACTCAGACTTCCACTTCTTGGGAGTCACCATTAGGGAGGACTTGACCTGGGGAACACACACTGCTGAAGTAGTGAAGAAGGCCCAAAAGAGACTCCACGTCCTGAGGGTGCTCAGGAAGAACAACATCCCTGAGAAACTGCTGGTGCCAGGGCCGGATTTTCCTATAGGCTAACTAGGCTTCAGCCTAGGGCCTCAAGATCAAGAGGGGCCTACATTCAAATTGTTAGCAAAATTAAAATTATACTATTCTACAAACAGTGAACACTAAAACACTGAACCGAAAATAAGGAGAAATTCTACGCATATGACTAATAAACAAACATAAAAATGTATTGGTTAAGATTAACGTGTATTACGTATTTTATTATCTCTCATGTAATTTACAAACTTAAAAATGGAAGGTGAAAGGGCCTCATAAGTGGAATAGCCTAGGGCCTCTTTTCATATAAATCCGGCCCTGGCTGGTGTCCTTTTACTGCTGCACAGTAGAGAACATCCTGGTCTACTGTCTCTGTGTGTGGTTCTCCAGCTGCCCAGTAGCACAGAAGAAAGAGCTCAACAGGGTCATTAAGCTCCCCTCACTAGAAGAACTACATAGTTCTTGTTGTCTCAGGAACGTCAAGAAAATTCTTCAGGACCCATCACACCCAGGACATGCATTGTTTGAACGCCTGCCTTCAGGCAGATGTTTCAGATCCATAAAGACTAAGACAAATAGACTGAGAAACAGTTTCTATCCTTCAGCCATCACCGTGCTGAATGCTGCTAAGTGGTCAATCTGACCAAGTGCACCTTCATTCTAAGTTAACATTAGATAAGGGATAAGTGCAATATAATGTATGTACAGTTAGGTCCATAAATATTTGGACAGAGACAACTCTTTTCTAATTTTGGTTCTGTACATTACCACAATGAATTTTAAATCAAACAACTCCGATGCAGTTGAAGTGCAGACTTTCAGCTTTAATTCAGTGGGGTGATCAAAACGATTACATAAAAATGTGAGGCAACTAAAGCATTTTGTGAACACAATCCCTTCATTTCAGGGGCTCAAAAGTAATTGGACAATTGACTCAAAGGCTATTTCATGGGCAGGTGTGGGCAAATAAGATTTGCGTTAATCTACAACAACCAGTCTTCAGCCACGGTCAGTTGTCCGTGGCTTTTTCTAGGGATAGATCTTTCGACTCATTATCTGTCGTCTCCACCAAAACACCTATTCACAACTTCGTCTTTCAAGAAGTATTTATTTCTTCTTGATTTCTGAATTGGGCGGCACGGTGGAGCAGTGGGTAGCGCTGCTGCCTCGCAGTTAGGAGACCTGGGTTCGCTTCCCAGGTCCTCCCTGTGTGGAGTTTGCATGTTCTCTCCGTGTCTGGGTGGGTTTCCTCCCACAGTCCAAAGACATGCAGGTTAGGGTGGATTGACGATTCTAAATTGACCTTAATAATAATAATTTTTTAATAATTTTTTGCATTTATATAGCGCTTTTCTCACTACTCAAAGAGCTCAGCAATTGCAGGTTAAGGGCCTTGCTTAAGGGCCCAACAGAGCAGAGTCCCTATTGGCATTGACGGGATTCGAACCGACAACCTTCCGATTGCCAATGCAGATCTCTAGCCTCAGAGCCACCACTCCGCCCTTAGTGTGTGCTTGGTGTGTGTGTGTGTCCTGCAGTGGGTTGGCACCCTGCCCGGGATTGGTTCCTGCCTTGTGTCCTATGTTGGCTAGGATTGGCTCCAGCAGACCCCTGTGTTTGGATTCAGCGGGTTGGATAATGGATGGATGGATGATTTCTGAATTCCTTTCTCACCGTTTTCCATTCCTATTCTTACACCGCTGGGTGTCGGCTAAGTTATTAAAATCATGGGGCAAAATGCCTTATTTTAAAGAACTGAGAAACAGTCTTGGGGCTCCTTAGGAAAAAAAAAAGCAATGTTAAGTAAATACAGAATATAAAAATACACGCATAATTCTAATGGGCTCATTGGGAAGTGTGTAAAGTTCCTGTCGATCCAATGGAATTAGAGTCTGTTTGTTGCAGCTTAGCCCCCTCAAATAACACTCACCCCGAGGGAGCCATTGAGTGCCTTCCAGCACTGCGATTCCAGTAAGATCGGGCAAAACCACACAAGGGACCAAAAAATAATAAAAATAAAAAAAACCTGTTCAGCTTCAGAAATGAGAAAATCAACAAACAGGCCGACGTCAGAGTGCCGTCTTTTAGCCTCTGTTTTACTAGGATGGCAGCCAACAGGAATCATTAGCCAATAGCCAGGGGAGAAACCGAACCCTCCAAAGCGCTGCTCCGCTTTCTTCACCCAAATGGCACACAAGCCTTGTTTTAAATTACCTGTTAATGGGCTGCCCCGCGGGCGTGTGCTGCACGTCGTAGCCTTCTCTTCGTAGCACATCAATCACCGTGTTGTTGCCCAGGAAGTGACCTGCAATACAAAGAGTTACATTTTCAGCCATGTGTGGTACGTGGAGTGTCCATGATATTTTTTTCACTGACTGCTTTCATGATCCAATGCAGTTCACTGCTCAGCGCGATTTACGGGCCTGTGCACAGCTAACATTACAAAAAGCACAGGGGTGTATTTTCATACATTTTGACATTTTTATGTTTACATGCCAATTGTTTCAGTACTGCCTGAAGGTTACACGTGAAATAAAAAAGTATCTTAAAGGAAATGTAAAAACCAGGCTACAGTCCATTATGAGATATAAATATTCACTGCCATTCATTTTATGTACACTTTGGACCAAGAAACAACTCCTGGGAGCAAAGCCTCACCCAGGGCTCCTTAAATTACTTCATAGTAGGTGTACACGAAACCCTCTGTACACACATATAAATCCAGGTAGATTTAATAATAATAATAATTATAGCCATAATAATAATACATTTTAGTTATATGTGCATAACGATTTTCCCAGGTGGATTTGCATGTGTGGCATAGTTACAATAACACCTCCACTTTTAGATGTTAGTTAACTAGAAATGATCACTATATTAGCTATATTAAAATCACATTAGGACAAAGAAAGTACTACCTATCTATTAATTATATACTGCATTTTAAATCTTGTAATGAAATAATGCCTTTTTATATCTGTCTGTAATATAGTGCCTTTCGTATCTATCTGTTTATTACAGAAGGGATAATACCAGAAAGGGATCCCACCCTGCTGGGCTCTTAACCTGAAAATTGCTCCGGAACTCTGTACAATGCCTGAACCTGCGCTCTGACACCAATAAAAAAATGTTTAAAAATGTAATTCTGGCCAAGCGGAAGGTAGGTACGCTCCAATGTCAAAAGTTGCCACTGTATCTGATGATGTTCAGCTCTGACAGGAGAGCGGCCCCCACGTGGGGAGAAGAGCACATGGCCGTGATATCTCTGGCAATCAGCAGCTACCATCTAAAACACACGTAGCTCTGATCTCTCTCTCAGAAACATCAAACGTTACTCCTTAACAATCTCTAAATGATAATGTCTACTGAACAAACAGGTACCACTAGCTAAGTGTAGGCGAGGTGCACTCCAACACGTGGCGAGAGATAGAATGACTCGCGGAGGCTGGCGCCTGAGTGAGGAGGGCCATGCCCGGCTCCCACTCTCAAGGTCCCACATCCTCCTCCCCTCGGCCCACAGCCACTCTCTTGGATTTGCGCAAATAAATTGGTGCCACAAACGAACTGTAATACTTAGCGCAATGACAGAAGTCGCAAAATCAACCGGAATGTTCTAGCAAATTAAAGAAGAAAAACTCAATCTAAATCCGTTAGGTAGTTCCCTCGTGCAAAGCGGACAGACAGACAGATAAGACAAACATTGGATTTTATATATACTGTATATATAATTACAGTATTATTAATTATATAGTGCCTTTTAAATCTATCTATTATATAGTAACTTTCATATCTATCAATTATATAGTGCCCTTTAAATCTATCTATTATTTAGTAAATTTCATATCTATCAATTATATAGTGCGTTTTAAATCTATCTATTATATAGTAACTTTCATATATATCTAATTATATAGTGCCCATTAAATCTATTACATAGTAACTTTCATATCTATCAATTATATAGTGCCTTTTAAATCTATCAATCTATTATATAGTAACTTTCATATCAATTATATAGTGCCTTTTAAATCTATCTATCTATTATATAGTAACTTTCATATCTATCTATTAATTATATAGTGCCTTTTAAATCTATCTATTATATAGTAACTTTCATATCTATCTAATTATATAGTGCCCTTTAAATCTATTATATAGTAACTTTCATATCAATTATATAGTGCCTTTTAAATCTATCTATCTATTATATAGTAACTTTCATATCTATCTATTAATTATATAGTGCCTTTAAAATCTATCTATCTATTATATAGTAACTTTCATATCTATCTATTAATTATATAGTGCCTTTAAAATCTATCTATCTATTATATAGTAACTTTCATATCTATCTATTAATTATATAGTGCTTTAAAATCTATCTATCTATTAAATAGTAACTTTCATATCTATCTAATTATATAGTGCCCTTTAAATCTATTATATAGTAACTTTCATATCAATTATATAGTGCCTTTTAAATCTATCTATCTATTATATAGTAACTTTCATATCTATCTATTAATTATATAGTGCCTTTAAAATCTATCTATCTATTATATAGTAACTTTCATATCTATCTATTAATTATATAGTGCCTTTAAAATCTATCTATCTATTATATAGTAACTTTCATATCTATCTATTAATTATATAGTGCCTTTAAAATCTATCTATCTATTATATAGTAACTTTCATATCTATCTATTAATTATATAGTGCTTTAAAATCTATCTATCTATTAAATAGTAACTTTCATATCTATCTAATTATATAGTGCCCTTTAAATCTATTATATAGTAACTTTCATATCAATTATATAGTGCCTTTTAAATCTATCTATCTATTATATAGTAACTTTCATATCTATCTATTAATTATATAGTGCCTTTTAAATATATCTATTAAATAGTAACTTTCATATCTATCTATTAATTATATAGTGCCTTTAAAATCTATCTATCTATTATATAGTAACTTTCATATCTATCTATTAATTATATAGTGCTTTAAAATCTATCTATCTATTAAATAGTAACTTTCATATCTATCTATTAATTATATAGTGCTTTAAAATCTATCTATCTATTAAATAGTAACTTTCATATCTATCTATTAATTATATAGTGTGTTTTAAATCTATCTATTATATAGTGACTTTCATATCTATCTTTTAATTATATAGTGCCTTTTAAATTTATCCATCTATCTAGTATAACATTCTCAAAGCCACTTAATCTACTTCAGGGTCAGATGGAGGCAGAATGTACCCCCCCACAGCAGCAGTTCACTGCAGGGCCCACTTATAAACTCACACTGGCCCAATTTAGAATCACCGTTAATCTAATATGTACATCTTTGGGGATGTGAGAGGAAAACCTACACAAACACAAGGAGAACATGCAGACTTTGCGCAAAGAGTAACAGATTACAGCTCTTGAAGCAGTAGTTCTAACCACTGCACCATTATGGCAAAACATCCATCCATCCATCCATCCTGCTGAATCCGAACACAGGGTCACAGGGGTCTGCTGGAGCCAATCCCAGCCAACACAGGGCACAAGGCAGGGAACCAATCCTGGGCAGGGCGCCAACCCACCACAGTTATGGCAAAACAGATTAATGTAAACTAAAAGAGAGTTACAGAGGTTGAACCCCAGAAAAATGGTCACTGGGTGGTCCATTGCTAAGAGTGGCACATCCGTTAACAATTTTGTGAAAACCTTTCCAGCCTAACTGGGGTTAAACCCAACATTTGATTTCCTGCATCCATTCTTAGTACTTTCTTGTTCTCATTCTCTTGATTTCTTCTTCACTGGAAGAAAGTATTTGTCAATTCCAATCATGTTACCAGTTCCACTGTTATTCTTTAAATCAGTGCCGGCGCTGTCCATGTCATATACTGTACAGTTTACTGTCTTATTGGAGAGGAGGGCACAGTGTCACAGCACTGAGTTTTGAGGCTGTAGTCCAGCTCAGGGTCCAGAAGGTGGCCTGATACTCACATGTAAAAGATATTAGTACCCTGTACCTCTGTGTATGTGGAAAGAATCTTTGAATACAGACATGGATAGAAATAGGACAGATAAAATGCATTATCGTGAACAGGCCAACCGGTGACACCAGAACCTCATCCATGCAGATTTTGAACCCCACGCCCCACAGGGCTGCACTTGCTAGTCTTTCCTGACAATACAATACAGTTTGTTTTTGTATCGCGCCCTTCACTGAGTACTGGCGCAGAGCACTGTGACACATTCTCAAGTAAAGTGCAAGTATCGATTAAACTAATTACTAAAAACAGAACTAGTACACATAAAGATAAGGGATCTGTTAAAACACAGAGAACTAAGTAGAAACTAACAACATCTCTCCATTAATCAAGTAAGCACCACACCAAGAGCAGCAGATACAGGATTACATATCCAAGCAGTGTGGTTGACTACTTTTAAAAGTCATCCTATTGTAATATCATGAAAATTCGTATATTTAGCAAAACACTTTACACTTCACCGGGCCAAGTTTGTTAATCGCAAATCTGACATCCTCAGAGTGAACACTTGCACAGCAATAAACACTAATCCCACCTCTTTGGGCAAGCTGGTCTCCGCGTCTCAGTACCCGATTGGATTTTTCATGCGTTATATTTTACCTCATTTACTGAAATCTGATTGGATCGTCCAAACGATATTTTGTAGGTCCCGCCCTCTCTGTCTTGTGTGACGCATCAGGCGGCCTTTGAAGCATCGCACCGTGCCCTGCGCATGCGCACTTCGCCAGAAGACACACACACACACGGACACATGGACGCACACAGGGGATTTTATTAAAGAGGATTACTGCAAGGCCACGTCAAACAAAGCATTGAGCTCTTGACCTTAGATGCTGCCATGCTAAACTGTGTGCCTTAACACAGCATGCCACATAACATCGGGTACAAACTGCACCTCTAAATCAGGGGTGTCGAACTCCGGGCCTGGAGGGCCACAGTGGCTGCAGGTTTTCATTCTAACCCTTTTCCTAATCAGTGAGAAGTTTTCACTGCTAATTAACTTCTTTTCCATTCATTTTAATAGTCCTGTTTTTAAGGATTCAGTCCTCTGAATTGATTCGTTTCTTCATTAAATGGCAGCCAAACAGAAACGAGACGTGAAACGAGCCAACAGATGACCAGCTAAACTGGCATTTCAAACTCCAACCAATTTCACTCCAAACAGTCTCTTAATGAGAAGCTGATTCTTGCCATTAATTAAGCCCGTTATTTAATTCAGTGGCTTGTTGCTGCTCTCATTCTGCCACAGCAGACATTTACAAATCTGTTGATTTTTCTGTTTTTTCTAAGAACACCGTCACAATGTTTTGGTGACCTGAGAGATCAACCTTACTGAGACCTTCACCTTTCTTTATTTTCAGATATTGTATGATGGGCACAGGTGAGCTGGTCATATGGTTGCTTGTTTGATGTCTCATTATTGTTTGGCTATCCATCCATCCTCTTCCGCTTATGCGAGGTCAGGTCGCGGGGACAGCAGCTTGAGCAGAGATACCCAGACTTCCCTCTCCCCGGCCACTTCTTCTAGCTCTTCCGGGAGAATCCCGAGGCGCTACTAATTAAGGAAAAAGAGACAATTATGGGGCCTGAGTCAAGTTAATTAAAACTAACAACACAAGGGATCCTTGTTCAGCCTATATACATTGGACTTCCAACACAACTCGGAGTCCTGCCACATGCAAAAGTTCGCTGACGACACTGCTATCGTGGGCTGCATCAGGAGTGGGCAGGAGGAGGAGTATAGGAACCTCATCAAGGACTTTGTTAAATGGTGTGACTCAAACCACCTACAACTGAACACCAGCAAAACCATGGAGCTGGTGGTGGATTTTAGGAGGACCAGGCCCATCATGGACCCCGTGATCATCAGAGGTGACTGTGTGCAGAGGGTGCAGACCTATAAATACCTGGGAGTGCAGCTGGATGATAAATTGGACTGGACTGCCAATACTGATGCTCTGTGCAAGAGAGGACAGAGCCGACTATACTTCATTAGAAGGCTGGCGTCCTTCAACATCTGCAATAAGATGCTGCAGATGTTCTATCAGACAGTTGTGGCGAGCGCCCTCTTCTACACAGTGGTGTGCTGGGGAGGCAGCATAAAGAAGAGGGACGCCTTACGCCTGGACAAACTGGTGAGGAAGGCAGGCTCTATTGTAGGCATGGAGCTGGACAGTTTGACATCCATGTTGGAGCGATGGGCGCTGAGCAGACTCCTGTCAGTCATGGAGAATCCACTGCATCCACTAAACAGGATCATCTCCAGACAGAGGAGCAGCTTCAGCGACAGACTGCTGTCACCATCCTGCTCCACTGACAGACTGAGGAGATCGTTCCTCCCTCACACTATGTGACTCTTCAGTTCCACCTGGGGGGGTAAACGGTAACATTATACAAAGTTATTGTCTGTCTGTACACCTTCATTGTTATCACTCTTTAATTTAATATTGTTCTTTATCAGTATGCTGCTGCTGGAGTATGTGAATTTCCCCTTGGGATTAATAAAGTATCTATCTATCTATCTATCTATCTATCTATCTATCTATCTATCTATCTATCTATCTATCTATCTATCTATCTATCTATCTATCTATCTATCTATCTATCTATCTAAAGCTAAAGAAGTTAATTAGCAGTAAAAACGGCTCACTAATGAAGAAGATGGTTAGAATGAAAACATGCAGCCACTGCGGCCCTCGAGGACTGGAGTCCGACACCTGTGTCTTAGAGTGTTGGCAGATGGCACCGCATTGTCAACACTAATACCAGCTCCTGAATGGATCAGTACCCTAGTGGTTATTAGACCATTCATTACTACCCAATACTATTACTACAATTAAAAATAGTGCTGGGACCAACCCTACAGAGGGTACCCATGCAATTTCATTTGACATTTTAAACTCGCTATACTGTAAAGCATTTCTAATTAAAACGGGAACTGAAAGGCCGGGGATGGCATCCTTTCTCCTCAGTAATGAAATCTAAACCACAAAGACAATCAACAAGTGATTGTTAGTCAAAATGTAAATGTTTTCCTTTATTTAGGAAGTGAAATGTTCCAGACCTGCGGCCAGTCCAGAAATGTTAACTTGCTGCCTTTCAAACGAGTCTCAAGTCAAGTAACTTAAAGATGAAACTGCGCTGCCGTCATGTCTGCTTTTACCTAAACGGTAGACAGCTGGCCGGCCTTTTTTCTTTCTTTTTTTTTTTTTGTTTTGATTGGTCGGGTGTTGAGTTGCAGATTCAGGTCGAGAGGTCAACCCGGTTATGTGCATCCGTGTTGTGATGCAAACAAGACAAAAGCTGGCCAACGCACACACAAATTGCTTTCTGCCATTAAGCAGATTTTAAACAGCTGCAGTTGATGGCTTTGATTTATCAGGCCTATCCCTGGAATTTATCCAGGCTCGTAAAATTAACAACAGATTCCAGATAGGTGTTAAATAAACTTGGACGTTATATTATGTCGGGTTTTCCATAGCCATACTTTTATCTATTTTCTAAAAGGAGTTATGGGGGAAAACGAGCTCATCTTAACAGCAATTGGTGTCAGTCAGGATTAAAACAGCTTGATGTGTAGGAGGGCACACAAAAGAGATGAATTATAATAAATGATAAGATAAAAATCAATGGATTACAGAATTGAGACATCAACTCCACATGGCATCTTCTAAAACGTGTTTTCATTCTGTTAGCGTGTGTGATGGATGGCCGGGATGCCCCTGGAATGCAAGGATGGGGAAAGGCAGCTGCTTCCTGACACTGCCTCCCCCAAAACACTAGGTGGTAGCTCCCCTGGTGTGTAGCAGTGGCCCCAGATTCCCGCAGGGCATCCTGGAACTTGGAGTTCGATTTCTCAGCACTGCTGGGTGCCGCCAGGAGGTGCTCTCGAAGGAACTGGGGGAGATATTCTTTCCATATAGCCCAGAAGTACGAGGTAGTCATGAGGACGGAAGTGCCGAAGTACTTCAAGGCTCAGTTCTTCATTAGACCCAGAAGTGCCAGCCAATCACGTGGTCGGAAGGACAGAAGCACTTCCGGGTCAAAGACTATTTAATAATTCTTCTTTAAATTTATATAGCGTGTTTCTCACTACTCAAAGCGCTCTCCACACACGGAGGACCCGGGAATTGAACCCACAATCTCCTTAGATAGATAGATAGATAGATAGATAGATAGATAGATAGATAGATAGATAGATAGATAGATAGATAGATAGATAGATAGATAGATAGATAGATAGATAGATAGATAGATAAACAGGAAAGGCACAATATGATTGTGGTGGCTCTGA
This sequence comes from Erpetoichthys calabaricus, assembly GCF_900747795.2. Taxonomy (NCBI): domain Eukaryota; kingdom Metazoa; phylum Chordata; class Cladistia; order Polypteriformes; family Polypteridae; genus Erpetoichthys; species Erpetoichthys calabaricus. The sequence continues at coordinate 9,494,288 of NC_041400.2, forward strand.
GGCTAAGGATCTGTGCTGCCATCCTGAAGGTTGCCGGTTCAAATCCTCGTCACTGCCAAAAAAAGAGATGCTACTCTGCTGGGCCCTTGAGCAAGGCCCTTAACCTTCAATTGCTCCAGGGGAGCTGTACAATGGCTGACCCTGCGCTCTGACCCCAATGGATATGCAAAAAGATGCATTTCACTGCGTGTTGCCCTGTATAACTATGTATGTGACAAATAAATAAAGAATAATTATTATTATTAGATAGATAGATAGATAGATAGATAGATAGATAGATAGATAGATAGATAGATAGATAGATAGATGTGAAAGGCACTATATAATAGATAGATAGATAGATAGATAGATAGATAGATAGATAGATAGATAGATGTGAAAGGCACTATATAATAGATAGATAGATAGATGTGAAAGGCACTATATAATAGATAGATAGATAGATAGATAGATAGATAGATAGATAGATAGATAGATAGATAGAATTCTTTATTGTCAATATGCATACACATAACGAGATTTTTTGTTGGTAGGTGTAATCAGAATATAAGTTTAATGTCACTGTGCTCTGTACAAAAATCCACTCACATGTACAGGCCAGTCCAAAGTTAGCACACAGGGGCTCTCAGCATTTGGAACTGCTAGGCAAGCAATCGAAGACAGAAAGGTACAACTACGAAAATGGGCATTGCACTATTTCTGTATGTTAGAGATGAAATTGAATCCTCTCCTGCCCTTGATCTGAACCTAAGTAAGGGCCTGCACGTGGAGAAGACAGTATAAAAGACTTGCACAGCAGCCAAATACTTTGAAGCCGTCGGACAGATGGGTGATACCGTCATCCATCCTGAAAAGCCTTCCAGCACAGCAATGAAATATGGCAGACTGTATAGATCAACATCCCACCTTGGTATTGTCTTGCTATTTGGCTTCCTCGTCTGTAATGCCACGTAAATCGTCAGTAAAGAAAGCTAAGTTATTTTCTCTTATGTGATTTTTACCGCCGTATCACTATGGGAGGGATATCGCCTTTTAATATCATATCTATATAGTTTTTGGTTACTTAAAACTCCGCAATTACAAAAGAACTTATTCCAACTAGGGAGGTATCACCCCCTAAAATGAACAGTAGGACTCGGCTTTAAGGCAGAATACTTAAATACACAATACACTATAAATGATAAAATAAATGTAATAAGTATAAAAGACAGCAGCAATAAAACATCATCAAGTCCAGACTTTTCCTGAGGTAGTACGCCTGCTGAGACCAGTGATCTGTGTGTGTGGGTCTGCAGGGGAGGAATACGAGTGTGTGTGTGTTTGATCACGAGGGGAAGTGCGTGTGCACGTCTACAGGAGGGCAGGTTAGGGGTAGATGTATGTGTGGGTATCAGCCGGGGCAGATGGACTTCACAGCTCTGGGGAAAAAGCTGTCTTTCAGTCTGCTGGTGCGTGTTTTTATGTTTCTGTACCGCTTTCCCGAAGGCAGTTGTACAAACAGTCCATTTCACGGATGGGTGAGATCCACAGCTATACATTTGGCCCTCTTCTGCACCCTTCCAGCATATACAGAGTCCAGGTCTAGGAGAGGATTTCCCACAATCCCCTGCGCTGTTCTCACCACCCGTGCCAAGTCCTACCTGTCCTGTGCTGTGCAGCTGCCGTACCACACTGTCATACTGTGACAGAGAATGCTTTCTATAGCGGATCTGTAGAAGTTTGTGAGCAGCCGAGAGGAGAATCCAGCACGTCTCATCTTCCTGAGGAAGAAGAGTCTTTGTTGGATCTTCTTTACCAGGTGAGATGTGTTCAAAGACCAGGTCAGATCCAATGTGATGTGGATACCCAAGAACTTGATATTGTCCACACACATTACAGCCTCCTCATGTATGAATATAGGAGCATGTTCTGTTCTTCTGGACCTCTTTGGTCTTGCTGTTGTTCAAGATGAGGTTGTTGGCTGAGCACCATAGTGCTAGGTGTTATATCTCCTTTCTGTAGTGAGTTTCATCATTGTCTGATATGAGACCCACCACGGCTGCATCATCCGCAAACTTCACAACCATATTGGTGGCATGGATGGCAGAGCAATCGTGCATAAATAGCGTGAAGAGTGCTGGGCTGAGCACACAACCCTGTGGCGTGCCTGTGTTCAAAGGCAGTGTGGCTGATGTACGATCTCCAATTCTAACCACCTGAGGCCTGTTGGTGAGAAAGTCCCTGATCCAGAGACACAACGATGTGGAGAGACCCAGATTATGAAGCTTTTGTACCAGCTTGTCCGGGATTACGGTGTTAAACGCTGAACTAAAATCGACGAATAGCGTCCTAACATAAGTGTGAGGACACATTTAACATAACTTCAATAAATAGCAAATGGCTCTTACAGCCCACTTTCTATTGCATTGTTTGATTTCCTTGGGCTGCGGTCCTTGCCGCCTTATCAACATTTAGCTTTCTTTGATTTATCATCCAACATCATTTCAAAGGTAAGAGAAAATACAATTTGTGTCCCTTTGAGGCTTGTCTCCCAGCTATTTAGAGAATAAAAAGCGGTCTTTGTTGCGATTGTCAGCATATTCTTATACACTTCTTAACAACAGTGTTGATTCTGGAAGCCTACAGCACACATCCACAGTTCTCAAGCTCTTTTAAAGCTCTTGATAAGCCAGCTGCTGGAATCATTTCTGAGAGGCTCGCAGGGTCCACACAAACCCGAGTTGGCCACATGACCAAACTTCACACTGGCCGCCCTCTCAAGAGTCCCGCGGGAGCACGAAAATCAGCTTGAAAGAGCACGACAGGCTAGGCTTCTGTCACCAGTTTCCCTTTTGGCCGACATAAACCCTGGTGACCCCACTAGAAAGACATGAATTCGACGACCATATAAAACCCAGCTTTGCCACACAATTCTCCATTATCCCCTCACAGTGAGGTGAAATGATGCATTGAGGGGTCAGTTTACCGTGTCAGGGTTCTCTTTTCTTCCTCAGTCACTCACAAAGGAAATGGGAGCCCATTGTGTGCACCAGCTCAGCCATGTACCATATTGGTGTGTAAATAAGACAAGGCCTTTAATCTGCTCTTAATGGACGGACAGCTCTGCACAGGCCCAAGGATGCATTACGAGCGAATCGTGTTTTAAATGACCAAAAAAAAAAAAAAATAATAATAACGAGCTACTAATGAAGTTTTTGACCAACTCAGCTTGGTCTTGTTCTAGAAGCCAGCCGGCAAATATGGATATCCTATAAGGCATAGTCCTCAGGAGCGACTTCAGATCAATTTCAAATTCAACATCATTTATTTATTTAAACCTGTAATGTGCTTTTTGGCAAAAGGCGACTTGATGACTTCAGCTACCACTTGTCTGCCAATGCAAATGCAGACCTGCAAAATACAACAGCCAGCTTATAAAAGGTGGGCATATGTGTGGCACTTATTAGCCTCCCAGGCACACTTTGTAAGAAAATGAAGAAGTAATAAAAAGTTAAGATGAAATAAGAATGAACGTTCTGCCATCTTTTTGTGATGACAGAAAAAAAATGTTCCTTTTAATAATAAAATATGTGACTCCTTTAGAGCACACAACTCTACAATCTACCCCAAATATCATATATTTCCTAAGAGCTTGTTTGAAGGAAACTTTTCTTTTCTGCGTTTTAAAACTGAGACTCAGACAATCTGTCAGGACTGCTTCTGGGCACACACACACACACACACATGGACACAAACACCCATTTATAAATGTACAAACTCATAAATAGGCTGCAAACACTCGTATGGTATACAAATGATATACTAATACTGTAGATAGATATGAAAGGCACTACATAATAGACATGAAAAAATAATACCTTTTCTATATATGGTGCCTTTCCAATGCTCAAGGCGCAACAAAATTAATAGATAGATAGACAGACAGACAGACAAACACAAATGTAAAGGTATAAACATATATAGGCTCAAACAGATGTTTACAAACATCCAAGCATGCACACACACACACAGAGTAGATAGATAGATAGATAGATAGATAGATAGATAGATAGATAGATAGATAGATAGATAGATAGATAGATAGATAGATAGATAGATAGATATAAAGGGCACCATATAATAGATAAATAGATAGACAGACAGACATGAAAGGCACTATATAATAGATAGATAGCTAGACATGAAAGGCACTATATAATAGATAGATAGACAGACATGAAAGGCACTATATAATAGATAGATAGATAGACAGATAGATAGACAGACAGACATAAAAGGCACTATATAATAGATAGATAGATAGATAGATAGATAGATAGATAGATAGATAGATAGATAGATATGAAATACACTATATAATAGATAGATAGACATGAAATGCAGTATGTAATAGATAGATAGATAGATAGACAGACATGAAAGGCACTATATAATAGATAGATAGATAGATAGATAGATAGATAGATAGATAGATAGATAGATAGATAGATAGATAGATAGATAGATAGAACTTTCTTTGTCCCCAGGTGGAAATTTGGCTTTTTAGAGAAACTGTTTAGATAAATAAAAAAATAAATAAATATACAGTATGCACACACAGACACTATGGTCTGAACACACATCACTAATGTCTACAAAAAAAGAAATTATAAAAAGTATTAATATATTGATTTAAAATATTACATTTATTTATATTATTTCTTTTAGTTTATATATTATTTAAAAGTATATATATATATATATATATATATATATATATATATATATATATATATATATATATATATATATATATATATATATATATATATCCATCCATTTTATATATATATATTCTATATATATATATATATTATATTATATATACTGCTCACAAAAATTAAAGGACCCCTTTTTATTCCCAGTATAGCATCAAGTCAGTGACACTTCTGGGCTATTGATCAGGTCAGTGAAGTAGCAGAGGGGCTTGTTCTTCAGTTTCAGCTGCTTTGGTGCACTTGAGGGGCAATACTGAGATGACCCCCAAAACAGGAATGAATGGTTTAACAGATGGAGGGAGGTCACTGACATTTTTCCCCCCTCATCTGTTCTGTCACTCGTTTTCATTTGGCTACGGTCAGTGTCACTACTGGTAGCATGAGGCCATACCTGGACCCTACAGAGGTGCCACAGGTAGTCCAACTTCTCCAGGATGGCACATCAATACGTGGCATTGCCAGAAGGTTTGCTGTGTCTGCCAGCACAGTCTCTAGGGCATGGAGGAAATTCCAGGAGACAGACAGTTCCTCTAGGAGAGCTGGACAGGGCCCCTCGTAGAAGGTCCTTAATCCATCAGCAGGACCCATTGGTATCTGGTCCTTTGGGAAAAAAGGAACAGGATGAGCACTGCCAGAGCCTACAAAATGACCTCCAGCAGGCAGGCAGGCCACTGGTGTGAATGTCTCTGACCAAACAATCAGAAACAGACTTCACGAGGGTGGCCTGAGGGCCCAACATCCTCTAGTGGGCACCATGGAGCTCGATTGGCATTTGCCATAGAATACTAGAATTGGCAGGTCCACCACTGGCGGGCGCCCTGTGCTTTTCACAGATGAGAGCAGGTTCACCCTGAGCACATGTGACAGACGTGAAATGGTCTAGAGAAGCCGTGGAGAACACTATGCTGCTTGTCACATTGTTCAGCAGGACCAGTTTGGTGGGGGTTCAGTGACACTTGCTACTAAATACTGACTTGCTAGGGGTGAAAACTCATGAGATCAATTAATTTGTGTTGTAAATCCATCCATCCATCCATTTTCCAACCCACTGAATTTGAACACAGGGTCACGGGGGTCTGCTGGAGCCAATCCCAGCCAACACAGGGCACAAGGCAGGAACCAATCCCGGGCAGGGTGCCAACCCACCGCAGGACACACACACACACACACACACACCAAGCACACACTAGGGCCAATTTAGGATCGCCAGTTCACTTAACCTGCATGTCTTTGGACTGTGGGAGGAAACCCACGCAGACACGGGGAGAACATGCAGACTCGAACAAGCGCGAAGCGAACCCAGGTCTCCTTACTGCGAGGCAGCAGCACTATCACTGCGCCACCGTGCCGCCCAATTTGTGTTGTATATTTGTAATTAATTTAGACGACTTTAGATCACTTTTCAGAGATCTCTCTTCACTATGACATTAAAAAGTCCTGTTCTGTTGCCCAGTCTCAAAATAATACAAATCAAATCCACTGTGATTCATTATTGTATAATAAAATGTGAAATCCATAAGTATTCACAGCCTTTGCTCAGTACTTTGTCGATGCTTCTTTGGCAGCAATTCCAGCCTCAAGTCTTGTTGAATATGATGCCACAAGCTTGGCACACCTATCCTTGGCCAGTTTCGCCCATTCCTCTTTGCAGCACCTCTCAAGCTCCATCAGGTTGGATGGGAAGTGTCGGTGCACAGCTATTTTAAGATCTTTCCAGAGATGTTCAATCGGATTCAAGTCTGGGCTCTGGCTGGGCCACTCAAGGACATTCACAGAGTTGTCCTGAAGCCACTCCATTGACATCTTGGCTGTGTGCTTAGGGTCGTTGTCCTGCTGAAAGATGAACCGTCGCCCCAGTCTGAGGTCAAGAGTGCTCTGGAGCAGGTTTTCATCCAGGATGTCTCTGTACATTGCTGTAGTCATCTTTCCCTTTATCCTGACTAGTCTCCCAGTCCCCACAGCATGATGCTGCCACCACCATGCTTCACTGTAGGGATGGTATTGGCCTGGTGATGAGCGGTGCCTGGTTTCCTCCAAATGTGACGCCTGGCATTCACACCAAAGAGTTCAATCTTTGTCTCATCAGACCAGAGAATTTTCTTTCTCATGGTCTGAGAGTCCTTCAGGTGCCTTTTGACAAACTCCAGGTGGGCTGCCATGTGCCTTTTACTAAGGAGTGGCTTCCGTCTGGCCACTCTACCATACACGCCTGATTGGTGGATTGCTGCAGAGATGGTTGTCCTTCTGGAAAGTTCTCCTCTCTCCACAGAGGACCTCTGACAGAGTGACCGTCGGGTTCTTGGTCACCTCCCTGACTAAGGCCCTTCTCCTCCGATCGCTCAGTTTAGATGGCCGGCCAGCTCTAGGAAGAGTCCTGGTGGTTTCGAACTTCTTCCACTTATGGATGATGGAGGCCACTGTGCTCATTGGGACCTTCAAAGCAGCAGAAATTTTTCTGTAACCTTCCCCAGATTTGTGCCTGGAGACAATCCTGTCTCGGAGGTCTACAGACAATTCCTTTGACTTCATGCTTGGTTTGTGCTCTGACATGAACTGTCAACTGTGGGACCTTATATAGACAGGTGTGTGCCTTTCCAAATCATGTCCAGTCAACTGAATTTACCACAGGTGGACTCCAATGAAGCTGCAGAAACATCTCAAGGATGATCAGGGGAAACAGGATGCACCTGAGCTCAATTTTGAGCTTCATGGCAAAGGCTGTGAATACTTATGGACATGGGATTTCTCAGTTTTTTTTATTTTTAATAAATTTGCAAAAACCTCAAGTAAACTTTATTCACGTTGTCATTATGGGGTGTTGTGTGTAGAATTCTGAGGAAAAAAATGAATTTAATCCAGTTTGGAATAAGGCTGTAACATAACAAAATGTGGAGAAAGTGATGAAGCGCTGTGAGTACTTTCCAGATGCACTGTATATTCATGTATACACATTCAGGTGCACTTAAACACAAATTCATTTATTTGCAATACCATGCGGCCTTATGTCACCGCAGTTTGAGGCCAGCTGTTCATTGTCAGTCGCTTCAGGACACAAGTGTGTATATGTCTACACAAAGACCAACCAGTGACAGCGAAATCGAAATTTACGTTATCATATGCAATGTGTTTATAAAAGTGTGTAGTTTGTAAAAGTAAAAAAATAGAATATGCATGCACACACACATACATTTAGTCAGACACATGCAAAAACATGGATACACACACACACATATACATACTCTCACACACATATAAATGTGTACACAACCAGACACATACACAGTACCAGTTTAACACAAAGGATTGCTGTGTGAAGGGAACCCTAATGGGCTCCGCTCTGCTGCAAATCCCATCATGTGAGGTATTACTGGGGCAGGCCTAATGACACCATTAGAAAACTCAGGAAGAAGGAGAGCCACTCAGATGACATCAAAGGAACCTTCCCGGAGTGGTCTCATGAAGCGCGGACTCCAAGCGTACAGCTGACATAAACACTGAATGAAGCCTCAGTAATGAATGGCAGTAGCAGCCAATGACGCGCTTCCATTGGAGGTGGGCCAGGGGCGAAGTGGGGGGGGGGGGGGGGGGGTTGGCCGGGTTCCGTCGAGGTGACAATGCGACCGATGAACTGCAACGCACTTCAGAAAAAAGCCAAAGGGGCACAATTTCGAAACATCAGAGTGATTACTTCCACAGCTCCACTTTTACGTATGATGCCAAGGCTAAACCTGAGTTATTCATTTTAACGCTTTGCCATTCTTTCTTTTATTTTACTCTTTTATTATCAATCTTTTTTTTTATCGTTTCCTCCAATTTTTGGCACAAATGATATAAAATCAAAGATGAATGTGCTCTGCATTAAAATGTATGGAGTGTTTTTTTTTTTTTTTGCCAAAGACCCGTCTCACTGCCATCCTGAATAGACGTACAAACTCTCTCCAATACAGAAGCCCGTTTCTCAGCCTTCACATTGCTGCTTAATAAATCAGAAATTATAAAGGTCAATTTAACGTTCTAATGCACACGGGTATCGATAAGGCGTCCATGAGGGCCTTCACTCCCGGGCCAGTGTTCAGTTCTACTGATCGTTTAATCCAAAGTGACTTACTGTCATGTGATTGGTAGAACTGCTTTCATGTTTGTACATTATGATAGCTGACAGATTGAGTGACTCACTCGGGGTTACACAGTAGGCCATGTTGTCATATTATATAGCACCTTTCATAGTGAATGCCATCCATCCCGCATCGATTATTGTAACTCGCTGCTGGCAGGTGCCCCTTCTAATCTTATATCACAGCTCCAGCTTATTCAAAACTCAGCTGCAAGAGTCCTTACTCGAACCAGCAGCAGCGAGCACATCACACCCATCCTGCTCCGTCTCCACTGGCTCCCTGTGTCTTACAGAATCGAATATAAAATCCTACTAATAACTTACAAAGCCTTAAATAACCTCGCGCCAAACTACATCAGTGACCTTCTCCATCACTATGTGCCTGTCCGCCCACTAAGGTCCTCTGATTCTGGTAATCTTGTTGTGCCCCTCACTAATCTACACTCCATAGGTGACAGGGCCTTCAGCTGTATAGCGCCCAGACTCTGGAATGACCTACCAAAATTAATCAGGTCAGCTGACTCCATGAATTCTTTTAAAAAACAACTCAAAACTCATCTGTTCAGGAAGGTTTTTAGCTCTACTTGACTTTATTACCCTTCTCTCAGTTTACTTCTCTGTCAAGATGTTCATGTAACCTGTGTGTGTGTGCGAGACCATCAATTATGTTGTCTGTTTCTTGTTTTTTTCAGAATTCACTGTCTTAATCTTCTTTATTTATTTATCTGGTTTGTACAATGCTATATACTGTATACGCTGCCGTTCTTTATTATATTCTGTAAGTGCCTTGAGCATGGGAAAGGCGCTACATAAATAAAATGTATTATTATTATTATTATTATCCATAGTACTTTACGTGTGCAGTTCAGGTGTTTCCACATTTGCAGGAGCTAAACTGCAGTATTATGGCTTTACCAGTAACAGCGGACTGTACGATAACGTGCAGTGAATACACTTGACTTACAGTTCTCCTCCTCTTTCTCTGTAAGTTTATCATTCGTGTGCTCAGAAGTTGATGCGCTTGCTTGCTCCTGAGCAGCTCTTCTTTTCTCCACCCTAGCAGCCCGCTTCTTCTCTTCTTCTGTCGCCATCTTTTCGCATTAAAACCGATTAAGTCCGTGTTTGTGTTGCAATTACTTAGATAGATAGATAGATAGATAGATAGATAGATAGATAGATAGATAGATAGATAGATAGATAGATAGATAGATAGATAGATAGATAGATAGATAGATAGATACTTTATTAATCCCGATGGGAAATTCACAATTAAAAATTCACTTAGTACGTTTTTCTTAATTTTTTTCACTTAAGCTGGCACTTAAGTCTTCAATCTGCTTTAAGAATGATTTAAGATATGAAGAGGTAGGGGAAGTGACGGCGAAGGTGGTAGGGAATGAGAACGGCGCCCGTACACATGCACCACACTGCCACCCTGCTGCCGAGAGTTGATTCTACAATAAAATAAAAAGAGTAATAAAAATCATCACCCCGAAAGCGGACAGTAGACGTCACGTAGTATATGTGTACCAAATTTCAGGTCAATCGGTCAAACGGTTTGTGAGCTACAGGCGATTTAAAATTCAGGACAGACAAACGAACAGCCATGGTAGCATATTATATAAGAAGATATAGCGCCTTACTTATTGAACACTATCCTGATACTGTATACCAAGTAAACATAGAAGGACTAGCCAACCCGCGGCGTAGCATACGCCGCATAATTATGTATTGATGGGTGAACACTTCCTGAAAGACACAGTTGTCCAAATGGGGTTGGTTTTGAGGATACGACTGTAGGTGAATGAAAAGATGTAACTCTGGAGAGGGCAACATACAATACAGCGTTTGACACGCTGCATACAGCGATTCACATCGAAGTATAGACACTGCTAAGACCATGGAATACCCCTCGCAAACTGTTTTACACGCTGCATACAGCGATTCACACCCGCGACAAACAAATTGTTTTACACGCTGCATACAGCGATTCACATCCGCGACAAACAAATTGTTTTACACGCTGCATACAGCGATTCACATTCGTGACAAACAAACTGTTTTACACGCTGCATACAGCGATTCACATCCGTGACAAACAAACTGTTTTACACGCTGCATACAGCGATTCACATCCGTGACAAACAAACTGTTTTACACGCTGCATACAGCGATTCACATTCGTGACAAACAAACTGTTTTACACGCTGCATACAGCGATTCACATCCGTGACAAACAAACTGTTTTACACGCTGCATACAGCGATTCACATCCGTGACAAACAAACTGTTTTACACGCCGCATACAGCGATTCACATCTGTGACAAATATGATTCTTCTTAGATGGTGCTGGCGCGTCCACCCTCGCTCTCGAAGCATACACACTGCCTGGCCATGTGCCCGCTCGCAAGAGCAACTAACAGAGACCCGCCCACCAACTGTAAGACCATAGGATACCCCTCGCAAACTGTTCTACATGCCGCATACAGCGATTCACAACTGCGACAAACAAACTGCTTTACACGCTGCATACAGCGATTCACATCCGCAACATGATTCTTCTTAGATGGTCCTGTTGCGTCCACCCTCGCACTCAAAGCATACACACTGCCTGGTCATATGCCTGGTTGCAAGAGCAACTGACAGAGACCCGCCCACCAACTCTAAGACCATGGGATACCCCTCGGAAACTGTTTTACACGCCGCATACAGCGATTCACATCCGTGACAAACATGCCTCTTCTTAGATAGTCCTGCCGCGTCCACCCTCGTTCTCGAAGCATACACACCGCCTAGTCATGTGCCCGCTCGCAAGATAAACTCATGGAGATCCGCCCACCAACTCTAAGACTATGGCGTGTAAAACAGTTTGCGATGGTGGACGCGGTCGTGCGTCATAACCGAAAAGAATACAGTGGAACCTTGGTTCACAACCATAATTTGGTCCAAAACTCTGGCCGTAAACCGATTTGGTCGTGAACCGAAGCAATTTCTCCCATAGGATTGTATGTAAATACAAGTAATCAGTTCCAGACCGTACAAACTGTATGTAAATATATATTTTAAATTTTTAAGCACAAATATAGTTAATTAAACCATAGAATGCACAGCATAATAGTAAACTAAATGTAAAAACATTGAATAACACTGAGAAAACCTTGAACAACAGAGAAAACTAACACTGCAATAGTTCTCGCTATAGCGCTACCAACCACTGGCTAAAAACACTTTTTTTTTAATGAGTTTTAAGCACAGGGAAAAAAATGAACATTTGAAAAAATCTGTAATTTAATAAACCACCAAGAAAAGTAACATTGCAACAATGCACACTACGAACCGATCGCCGTAAACAGAAGTGAAAACAAAATCAAGCCCAGTGCAGTCTTTAACTGCCTTCCTACCATATGAGTCCAGCTCTCTCTCTCTCGCACTGCCTGTGTGTGAACTGAGGTTCCACTGAGGTTGACTAATGAAAAGTCAACGTCACTCAGAGGTGCATGTGGAGTCTAGCAGAGACGAACGTGAATGACGCCCGGTGTTGTGAGTTGCTGTGTCCAAGTTGGTGGGCGTGGCTCTGCGAGTTGTCGTCGTATCCAATGGTCTTAGAGTTGGTGGGTGTGGCTGTTTTGTGTGCTTTCCATGGGTGGCTACTTGTCTTCTGGCTTAGTGAATTATATATATAGATACTGGAGTGGGGGGCTAAATGTGCAATCTTGTGTTTGTATATGGTGCCTTTCACAGTGCACACCATTTACCGTATAAACTCGCAGATAAGTCGGGACTCGATTTTATCGTATAATTTCTGGTATTTTAAAATGTCGTCGTATAAGTCGAATGTGGAAAACTCAAGCTATTGGTCCAAGGGATTACGATCTGCTAACGCTCACCTGAGAGAGTAACCACGGAGCACACGGCCTTTATTTCTATGTATTGTGCCTACGTGACCATGCGGTGATACCCAAACCATTCTGAAGCGACATTTGCACCGTTTTGTGTATTTTTCTATCTCACATCCTCATACACAATTATCGTAAGAGCATCCCTTATCTACGATGGGGCGTTCAATCAAAAGAAAATATGAAGCTGGTTTTAAATGAAACGTCGTTGAAGTAGTGAAAGAAATTGGTAACTGCGTTGCTGCAACAAAATTCGATACGTCTGAGAAACTGATGCGAGATTGGAGGAGGCGAGAAGATGTAAAAAAAAAATGCAAGTGTCGCATTTTTGAACGGACGTATAAGTCGGGGTCTGATTTTATGATCGATTTTTTGGGTTTCAAGACCCGACTTATACGTGACTGTATACAGTAAATATTCTTTACAGACGTAATTAAATTGCTTCTCTACTTCTACAATGTGGGTCCTGTCAGTTCACACAGCAGCTTTGGGGGATTCAATTGATCACCCAGCAGTTTGCCCTTTGCAGTGAATGCCATCTCTACACTGCCTCCTAATGTCCTCTGCTAGGTCAGTACAGGGTAGAAGGGTCCCAGCCCACCTGTGACTGAATGTACTCTTTCATTCACACCAGGACATGACATAAGGAGGCCATAGAGACTTGAGACCTGAACCCAGGAGTCTATGCTGCTTTTTTTTGCCATCATGGACTACATGGCATTACAACTAATATGTTTCATTTATATAGTGCCTTTACTGTGGCAATGAGACTCCATGATGTCTTTAATTAGAACTGTCTTTTCTATCAATGATCCACCCGCTGTGCCTATTTCTATAAACCCCCCCATTTTCCCAGACAGGCTAGCAGTTAATTACAATGTGATCTCATATTATTGCCTTGCAAGTCCTTTTGCTCCACACTGTTGTTCCAGGGAGTGTTAGAAAGTCGTCAGGCCCGAGATTGCACCTCCCCGTGAGCCCCCTTGTTTAGGTTTCCTGATTCACTAATTGCTTCCCTTGCGCCATTTATCGTGACCTGCATTGAACCAACACTCAAGGATGGAGGGTGGCTGCAATGCCCGCTTCTGCACAATTACGAAACCCACCCTTAAAGGCACCAAGCTAACTGTGCTGGTAGCACTTCTGGACAGCACTTTCTGTGTACCCGCTGGTCTTCTGGTGCCTGCTAATGTTGTGGACTGCCATTCATGTACAGCGAGGAAAATTTCAGATTTCAGCTGTTTCTTGGCTTTCCGTGCCTTCTTGCACCTCCTTTTCTTCATGTGTTCAATACTCCACTTTATTACACATAATTTATGGAATTATGTGTTTTGATTTCTTTGTATGTGTGGATTACTTGGGATGTTACCGACATCTGCTGAAAATTTCATGTCAATAGCCACATTAGAAATATATTTACTGAGGAAAACATTGACGCGTTCAATACTTACTTTCCCCGCTGTAATTAAGTTAATTCATTAGGTACAGTGGCCTAGTGGTGAAAATGTCAGACTGTGATTGACATGGCTGTCAGTTCAGCCCCTTGCAGATGAGCAACTGAACCTCGTAGTATCCAGAAATAAAGGTACTAAAGCTCAGTGCATGTAAAGTGTCATTAATTTGTGGTCACTAACTTAGTAAACTGTTGGGATGAGTGGCCTGGCAGATAAGATGCTAGACTGTAAACTGAAAGGCTGTCAGTTCAAACTCCATGGCTCCCTCAACCTTAGTGAGTCACTTATGGCCCATAGCCACCGAAAATAATGGTGCTGAAGATGAGTAAATGTAACGTGCTTTCACTATACTCACTGTTTATTATAGATCTAGCTATTATATAGTGCCTTTCATATCTATCTATCTATCTATCTATCTATCTATCTATCTATCTATCTATCTATCTATCTATCTATCTATCTATCTATCTATTATATAGTGCCTTTCATATCTATCTATCTATTATATAGTGCCTTTCATATCTATCTATCTATCTATCTATCTATCTATCTATCTATCTATCTATCTATCTATCTATCTATCTATAATATAGTGCCTTTCATATCTATCTATCTATCTATCTATCTATCTATCTATCTATCTATCTATCTATCTATCTATCTATCTATCTATCTATCTATCTATAATATAGTGCCTTTCATATCTATCTATCTATCTATCTATCTATCTATCTATCTATCTATCTATCTATCTATCTATCTATCTATCTAGTGCCTTTCATATCTATCTATCTATCTATCTATTGATTATATAATGCCTTTCATGTCTGTCTATCTATCTATCTATCTATTATATAGTGCCTTTCATGTCTGTCTGTCTATCTATCTATCTATCTATCTATCTATCTATCTATCTATCTATCTATCTATCTATCTATCTATTATATAGTGCCTTTCATATCTATCTATCTATCTATCTATCTATCTATCTATCTATCTATCTATCTATCTATCTATCTATCTATCTATCTATCTATCTATCTATCTATCTATCTATCTATCTATAATATAGTGCCTTTCATATCTATCTATCTATCTATCTATCTATCTATCTATCTATCTATCTATCTATCTATCTATCTATCTATCTATCTAGTGCCTTTCATATCTATCTAGAAGTTGACTGTACTCTGTAGTCTGTATACTATTTCAATTACTACTAACTTATTAAACTGTTATTATAATTCACAGTTAAGGTGTTGCACTGTAAACTGCAGGGCTGTCAGTTCAATCCCACTTTTCTCTCACTGTAACCCTTAGCGAGTCACTTAACCTCACTAGCAGCTGCTATGATTTCATTGAAATGACTTAGGAATCCAAACTCAATATTCCAGCTTATAAACAAAAAATGATCAGATATCAGACAAAGAAAATTGCATTTTAGAAATCCTATACAACACATTCAAAGATCTGTACAGTGACAGTGGTGTTCAGTGTTGAAAGGTGCAACAAAATGTTGAAACTTAAAGAGAGCATCACCATGCAGTATACATAGAACTACAGCTGATGTACACGTTGTTATTTGTTTCTGCTTAGTCCAATTCCAGGCCACAGCAGGCCAGAGCCTATCCTGGGAGTAGTGGGCACTCTGTGTAAACTTTAGGCCCTAAGAGGTCAGGACGGTCCTCTCCAGGCCTTGCATTGCTCCTTTTGACCTACACACCGTGAAACTACTGATTCTGGCCTCAGATAAGAGCAGCAACTCCAGAGCCAACTCTTGAAGAATAACTCAAAATAGCAGTGACTGGCCTCATCCATCTTGAACATTGTTTATATGAGTCTTAGCTGGAAGATTTCAAAGCAAGTCAAAGCATGAGACTGGGCTTTTTAATACATTTAAAAAAGAAACCTTTCTTAAAACATGTTTGGATTATTTAGTAGAGTTTGACTGGCAAAAATGGCAAATTTATCAATTTAAAATTGTATTTAAAACACAATAAAGTACACATATATATACATACATACACACACACACACATCCTTATATTATTTCTCTTGTGTCCGTTTGTGCTCGATTTAAACAGCGGTTGGCACAACTTCTCTATCCCTCCACAACAATAGCGAGGATTCTGTATTCCTCGCAGAGTTTTGGTCTTAGGCTTATCTTCAAGTCTTCAGTTCTTCAATGTGACCAACTATCGACTGTGCTATTTGACTGTTTATTCAGTTCATACTTTGTTACTGACACAAACTCCATTATCACACCACCATTTTACATCTCCTTTTTCTTTCACTTCAATGTAAGCCTCCCTATAAAATGAAAAGGCACATACAGCGTAGTGGCGACCAACAGAAACGGACACGCTGGCCTACATACTAACACCATCGCACAGGAGCAGAAACATCGACATCACGCCAGACCAACCAGCACAGGCCTTAGAACAACAAAGACAACGAATGACAAACCACAGAGCGACGTTATCTGAAGATCAGCGGCAGACAAGTCTCGCATCTCGACAAGTGAACGAAAAACGAATTACACACACAACCTTCCTGAAGAGCAGCGGCAAACTGCCAGACAACAAGAAACATTACGATGGAAAAGCAACAGGGAGTCCATAACACTGACAACTCAAAACAAGATATTCCCTTTATATTACAGCATTTAGCATATTGTATGAATGTCACCAAGTCACAACGTAAAAAAAAAGTAAAAGGGATCCCGTTTTGCCAATGTGCTCGTCTCACTCCTGTATTAGCGGCTAAGCGAGTGACTCTCTCTTCTGAGGTTTCGTTCTGCCAACATGCTGGCCTCACTTGTGTATCCTCGGAAGTGGAGCCCTTAAACCCGACTCCACCTCTCACTTCCAGGCTGGACAGACAGATACACACCCTTCCACGTGTAGACGTTTATATATAAGATATATATATATATATATATATATATATATATATATATATATATATATATGTATGTATAAATATATATATATATACTTATTCATATATATATATATATATATATTGTCACACACATGCACATGGGAGGCAGCTAAAGGGCTTGAGTGACGACAGTTCTGAGGCATGCTGGGAGCTGGCAGAGTGCACTGACTCTTTTTCTCTCTTTCCTGTAGACCATTCCCGGGAGATTCCATCTGGCTCTCTTGACATCACTTCCGGGACCGAGCCAATGGAAGGAGACCTTACCGGCTCCGGCCCCTCTGGCGTCACGTCCGGGCTCGAGCCAATGGCTAAAGAACATGGGCCTGATCCTTATGACCTCACTTCCTGTCTTCCCCTTTAAAACCCTGCCCTTTTCCTAATTCCTCAGTCTTGTTTTGGACTCAGTTGTATGCACATCAGTGCTGTTTATTTGCTAAAAAATGACTTTGCAGCCAGGATACCATATTACACGGGTGGCTGCCCCAAACCTTCATCTGAGTATGTCTCGTTTTTGTGAAAATATATATATATACTTATTCTGCGGTGGGTTGGCACCCTGCCCGGGATTGATTCTTGCCTTGTGCCCTGTGTTGGCTGGGATTGGCTTCAGCAGACCCCCGTGACCCTGTGTTTGAATTCAGCGGGTTGGAAAATGGATGGATGGATATATACTTATTTATATATATATATATATATCAAATAAACGAACCACACGCCGTGGCGCAACGTTAGGGGCATCGCCTCTGACGCTGACGTCCGAGGTTCGATTCCCGAGAGGGAGTGCAGTGGAGTGTGTACCCCTGATGAGCCCAGAATGAGGGCGAAACACGTGTCGTGTACTCTTTGCATTTATTTGACAGTAAACTATTTTCAACCATTCTATGATCTGCTCTTCACAAACTGAGGGCACCGTGGCGGACGTTAGCAGATCGCTGACCAACCACAAGCGTTACCTGGTAGGTAACTACCCATACAATCAGATTGTGACACAGACTTCGAATGCCGTGAATATATATATATATATATATATACAGTATATATATATATACAGTGGAACCTCAAGATTCGAACAGCTCTGTATACAAGAAATTCAAGATACGAGGAAAGTATGAGTGAAAAATTCGGATCTAAATACGAGCATTGGCTCGCGGCACGAGCCAGGCTGTGGGTATGCGTGACGCGTTTCCCGATCCGCTTCGACTCGGGGATTCACCCAAGCTGACGCTGCCCGCCCGTCAGCTCACTCAGTGTTCCTTGTTCTCCCGTAGCATGAGGATCAACGCGTTTGTGCGCTTGTGATTTCATTGTTTTTTTTGCATTTAACGTGAAAATAATTATTCCACGATGCCTCTCAAGAAGATTGTTGCCTCAGATAGTGCTGCAAAGAAAAAAAAGGAAGCCATGGCCGTTGAAATTAAGAAAGAAATCATAGATAAACATGTGTGATGTAAGACTCTTCATAAATGTAAACTACAGTTATATTATTTACCAGTGTTATTTATTAAAGGTAAACTACAGTATATATTATTTATCAGTGTTATTTGTTAGGAAAATTGATTTTTATGTTGATATTTTTGGGGGTGCGGAACGGATTAACTGGATTTCCATTATTTTCAATGGGGAAGTTTGTTCTAGATACGAGAAATTCGCTATATGAGCTCAGTGCTGGAACGAATTAAACTCGAATTCCACTGTATATATATATAAATACTTATTTATATATATATATATATATACTGTATATATGTATATATATGTACTCTTTGCTTTATTTGACAGTAAACTATGCAACATATATATATATATATATATATATATATTTAATGATGTGTGTGGCGGCACGGTGGTGCAGTGGTAGCGCTGTTGCCTCACAGTAAGGAGCCCTGGGTTCACTTCCCGGGTCCTCCCTGCGTGGAGTTTGCATGTTCTCCCCGTGTCTGCGTGGGTTTCCTCCGGGCGCTCCGGTTTCCTCCCACAATCCAAAGACATGCAGGTTAGGTGGATTGGCGATTCTCAATTGGCCCTAGGGTGTGCTTGGTGTGTGGGTGTGCTTGTGTGTGTCCTGTGGTGGGTTGGCACCCTGCCCGGGATTGGTTCCCTGCATTGTGCCCTGTGTTGGCTGGGATTGGCTCCAGCAGACCCCCGTGACCCTGTGTTCGGATTCAGCGGGTTGGAAAATGGATGGATGATGTGTGTATGTATGCGTGTATATATATTTGATTTTATCTTTTTTAAGAGCACTGTTAAATTGTTTTAGTGATCTGAGCAGATCAACATTCCCGAGATCCTCACCTTTCTTTATTTTCAGATATTGTATATGATGGCCACAGTTTGCTGGTCCTGTTTTGGCTCATTTTATATCTCATTATTGTTTGGCTGCTAATTAAGGAAAAAGAAACAATGAAGGGGTCTGACTCTTCAAGAGCAAGTCAAATAAAATGAATTCAAAAGAAGTTAATTAGCAGCAAAAGCAGGTCACTATTTAAGAAAAGGGTTAGAGAATGAAAACCCACAGCCTCTACGGCCCTCCAGGACTGGAGTTTAAGACCACTGGATTAGACAAACCCCGGGTCTAAGCCAATATGTATCAAGGGGGCAATGCCAGCCTGGCTTCATGAGTCCCAACAGGTTGGGTGGTAAATGTGGCACTTGACTGGCACGATGACTGCCCTTTAAACCAGATACATTGTGAGATTAGTATGTTGTTGGTTTTTTTTAATTGCTCTTTTTGCCCGTTCTCAGTTATCCCAAATATCGCATGTAAACAAATCATCCGGAAACGGTAGCCTGCTGCACTAATCTGATCTGTTGACCTGGTGAAAATACCACGACATCTGTCTGGAGCCAGAAAATCGCCCTGTGGTTTGTATTCCCTTAAATGGCAGACCTGCCCTGAGGCAGAGTGAAGTGTCTACTAATTAACACTGAAAACGAGAGCTCGAGGGAGGCCTGCTGTTTGCTCGCTAAGGTTAGCTAAATGATTGTCTTTTATCAATGAGTCATCTAATGAAGTGTGAAGGTAAGGAAAGATTTAGCTGAAAAGTAATTTTTCATCAGGACACAAATGTTGCAGCAGGGCAGCAGAAAAGTCTGCCGAGGGCTCAACTTTAAGCCAGTAAGTGCTGCTGGACAAAAATGTTACTTGCTACAAAGCCATTAGTTTAGTGGTCTTCAGTATTTTGTTTTTATTCTTTTTTAAAAATGAAATCTTTCACCTAAAAACAAAACGCTACAGTTCAGTTAAACAAACAACTCCACATATTTCCAGCTACTCCGTGCATCTGTAGGCTAACTAATTAAAATTTAAGATTAGGAAATGATCCATCCAGCCATTATCAAACCTGTACCAGCCTTACTGGAACTCTGACTGAAATGAAGGGTGTTTGGATAAATTCAAAGTGGACAAAACTCATGATCTATTGTTTGATAATAAGAAACACCCCTACAACAAAGTTAAAGAAAGTGCGGCTTTTAGTTAATCAAAACAGAACAGAGGACTGATTATAAGGAACTGTGAATGAGAAGTGCCAGCTACCTCACCATCACATCCCTGGCATCTTTAATGGCTACGCTAGTTCTTGGCATAGCTGAGGTAAGCAATTGCCTGGGACTCTGGGTGTGGGGACCCACAAAGGGCACACTGATTAGGGGCCTCAAAATGAATAGAAAAAACTCAGCAGTTAAACATAAGGATCATAAACTCCCCCATTACACCCCACCCCCAAAAACACTGCTTGGAAGTACAGACTAGCAATAAAAGTGGAGCCAACACAAATCTAGGTACAGAAAACACCCTCGAGTCATGGCTGACCTGCAGCCAGAAGCCCTCGCAAGATGGCAACAGACAGGCTGTCAGCCAGAGAACACTTTGTGTGGAGGGCACCTTTAGGGAGGTGAAAGTGAGCGGTGCGGCCATTGAATCTGATCATAATATCAGAAGGTCACTGCACAACAGGATCACAAGAATTCCAACCATAATGTGGAACGTGTCCTGACCTGAGCAGGCAAGGTGGGCTTAGCGACGTCAGCCTCTGGTCCTTGAGGGCCCAACTCCAGGTCAGTCGAAGCGATTCAGAGAATTTTAGTAATTCCTTGGTTTGCAGGACTTATCAAGTCATTTTGGTTTGCATTATGGACATTGTGATTTGGGCTGTGGTGGACTGCAGTAGATACACGGACAGACAGACATGAAAGGCACAATATGATAGATAGATAGATAGATAGATAGATAGATAGATAGATAGATAGATAGATAGATAGATAGATAGATAGATAGATAGATAGATAGGAAAGGCACTATATAATAGATAGATAGATAGATAGATAGATAGATAGATAGATAGATAGATAGATAGATAGATAGATAGATAGATAGATAGATAGGAAAGGCACTATAAACTAGATAGATAGATAGATAGATAGATAGATAGATAGATAGATAGATAGATAGATAGATAGATAGATAGATAGATAGATAGGAAAGGCACTATATAATAGATAGATAGATAGATAGATAGATAGATAGATAGATAGATAGATAGATAGATAGATAGATAGATAGATAGATAGGAAAGGCACTATATAATAGATAGATAGATAGATAGATAGATAGATAGATAGATAGATAGATAGATAGATAGATAGATAGATAGATAGATAGGAAAGGCACTATATAATAGATAGATAGATAGATAGATAGATAGATAGATAGATAGATAGATAGATAGATAGATAGGAAAGGCACTATATAATAGATAGATAGATAGATAGATAGATAGATAGATAGATAGATAGATAGATAGATAGATAGATAGATAGATAGATAGATAGATAGATAGGAAAGGCACTATATAATAGATAGATAGATAGATAGATAGATAGATAGATAGATAGATAGATAGATAGATAGATAGATAGATAGATAGATAGATAGATAGATGGGAAAGGCACTATATAATAGATAGATAGATAGATAGATAGATAGATAGATAGATAGATAGATAGATAGATAGATAGATAGATAGATAGATAGATAGATAGATAGATAGATAGAAAAGGCACTATATGATAGATAGATAGATAGATAGATAGATAGATAGATAGATAGATAGATAGATAGATAGATAGATAGATAGATAGATAGATAGATAGATAGATAGATAGATAGGAAAGGCACTATATAATAGATAGATAGATAGATAGATAGATAGATAGATAGATAGATAGATAGATAGATAGATAGATAGATAGATAGGAAAGGCACTATACAATAGATAGATAGATAGATAGATAGATAGATAGATAGATAGATAGATAGATAGATAGATAGATAGATAGATAGATAGATAGATAGATAGATAGGAAAGGCACTATATAATAGATAGATAGATAGATAGATAGATAGATAGATAGATAGATAGATAGATAGATAGATAGATAGATAGATAGATGGGAAAGGCACTATATAATAGATAGATAGATAGATAGATAGATAGATAGATAGATAGATAGATAGATAGATAGATAGATAGATAGATAGATAGATAGATAGATAGATAGATAGATGTATAATGGCTGACCCTGTGCTCTGACCCCAAGGGGTACACGAAAAGATGCATTTCACTGAATGTTGTCCTGTATAACTATGTATGTGACAAATAAATAAAGAATAATTATTATTATTAGATACATAGACAGACAGACAGATGGGAAAGGCACTACATGATAGATAGATAGATAGATAGATAGATAGATAGATAGATAGATAGATAGATAGATAGATAGATAGATAGATAGATAGATAGATAGATAGATAGATAGATAGATAGATAGATAGATAGATAGATCATTCAACAGAGTTCTGGAAACATTGCTTTGGGATTCTGGACCTTGCTGATGTAGTAGCAGCACACAATTTAAGCAGATTTTTGTGGCCACAAACCTTCCATGATATATTATTGTTCTATTTCAGCCAATTATTTCTATTTTTGAGTCCCTGACTTACTGAGTGTAGATTGATGGTCAAAAATGGTAATTTTTTTTACATTAAAATGAAATGTAGCATGCAGTAAAGTGTGCAGAAAGTTAAAGGGACCACATACTTTCTGAATCCTCTGTAGGCAGACAGCGTTTTTTTGTCCCCAGGGAGAAATTTAGCTTTTTATAGAAGCTCCAGAAATACTGGGTGATTCAAAAAGATTCATCCGATTTCAAAGTGCCATATTTTTTCAACCGTGAGGCGCCTTGGAGCCAATCACATACCAATTGAAAGAGGGGGGGTCATGGAGTTTGTGACTGTCACTGGAAGATGGCTCCCTTCAGTCTGTGCCCCCTGAGTGTTCTCCGCTTCATCGCTGGATTGGCCGTAAAGGAGCCCACGATTTGGTGCTCCACTTCTGGACCCCAAGACCACCAGATCTCACGTCGTGTGACTTTTTTTTTTTTTGGTGGGGGTACATTAACCCTTAAACTGCCACATACTTGGGGGTATATGCACCCCTGGACGCCAAATACTTTTTTGCTGCACTTTTTAAGTAAAGGTCACAATTCACCAACAAAAAGTGAAATTTCAATGGAACACATTTTTTTTATGCAAAGAGCATCACAATTACAGCAACACTGATCATTTTACACACTGGCAATGAACTTTAAAAACTATAAAAAAAACTACTGCAACCATCAATTATTATATGTACAGGGCGCTACTGACACCATTGATGAAATTCATTAAATCAACTGCACTTGAAGTGGCTGCACACAGAGGCCAACGCTGACGCTGGCAGGCTTGTCTAGTGCAACGGTTCAATCCCAGGGACAGTGATGCTGATTTGCTAGGGGGCGCCACTGGTTATGAGCTGGGAGCTCAAGGAATGTATGGCACAGACTGATCAGCCTGGCAAATTTCACTGGGAAATGACTATAGGCAGTTGTGGCGTTCAACAAATGTACGTCGCCGGGCAAATTGCTTTAGGAACCGACTTTAGCTGGTTCCAGCAGTTTAAGGGTTAAGGATTCTGTTTATGTGCCACCACTCCCATGGATGATCTCCGAAATTGCATTGAAAGAGCCACGAGTACAGAGACACCAGACATGCTCAGTCGAGTATGGGATGAATTTGACTATCAAGTTGCTGTTGTCCGTACAGCTGGAGGAGGTCGTATTCAGCGCTTGTCAAATTACATAATAAATTTTATGCTCACCTAAACCACTCACAATTTACTGCATTGTTCTGTAATGATTTACATTTAAGTGAAATAAATCAGGCTCCCCCATCTCTGGGACTGAGGTCACCGAGGTGGTCAAAAAACTCCTTGGTGGCAGGGCCCCGGGGGTGGATGAGATACGCCCGGAGTTCCTCAAGGCTCTGGATGTTGTAGGACTGTCTTGGCTGACACGCTTCTGCAACATCGCATGGACATCAGGGACAGTGCCTCTGGATTGGCAGACCGGGGTGGTGGTCCCCCTCTTTAAGAAGGGGGATCGGAGGGTGTGTTCCAACTACAGAGGGATCACACTCCTCAGCCTCCCTGGAAAAGTCTATTCAGGGGTCCTGGAGAGGAGGGTCCGTCGGATAGTCGAGCCTCGGATTCAGGAGGAACAGTGTGGTTTTCGTCCTGGTCGCGGAACAGTGGACCAGCTCTATACCCTTAGCAGGGTCCTAGAGGGTGCATGGGAGTTTGCCCAACCAGTCTACATGTGTTTTGTGGACTTAGAAAAGGCGTTCGACCGTGTCCCTCAGGGAATCCTGTGGGGGGTACTCCGAGAGTATGGGGTACCGGCCCCCCTGATAAGGGCTGTTCAGTCCCTGTACGATCGGTGCCAGAGCTTGGTCCGCATTGCCGGCAGTAAGTCGAACCCGTTTCCAGTGAGAGTTGGACTCCGCCAGGGCTGCCCTTTGTCACCGATTCTGTTCATATCTTTTATGGACAGAATTTCTAGGCGCAGCCAGGGTGTTGAGGGGGTCCAGTTTGGTGGGCTCAGGATTGGGTCACTGCTTTTTGCAGATGATGTTGTCCTGTTTGCTTCATCAGGCCGTGATCTTCAGCTCTCTCTGGATCGGTTCGCAGCCGAGTGTGAAGCGGCTGGGATGAGAATCAGCACCTCCAAATCCGAGACCATGGTCCTCAGCCGGAAAAGGGTGGAGTGCCCTCTCAGGGTTGGTAGCGAGATCCTGCCCCAAGTGGAGGAGTTCAAGTATCTCGGGGTCTTGTTCACGAGTGAGGGAAGAATGGAGCGTGAGATCGACAGGCGGATCGGTGCGGCATCCGCAGTAATGCGGGCATTGCATCGGTCTGTCGTGGTGAAAAAGGAGCTGAGCCGCAAGGCGAAGCTCTCAATTTACCAGTCGATCTATGTTCCTACCCTCACCTATGGTCATGAGCTATGGGTAGTGACCGAAAGAACGAGATCGCGAATACAAGCGGCTGAAATGAGTTTCCTCCGCAGGGTGTCTGGGCTTTCCCTTAAAGATAGGGTGAGAAGATCAGTCATCCGGGAGGGGCTCAGAGTAGAGCCGCTGCTCCTCCGCATCGAGAGGAGTCAGATGAGGTGGCTCGGGCATCTGATCAGGATGCCTCCTGGACGCCTCCCTGGTGAGGTGTTCCGGGCACGTCTAACCGGGAGGAGGCCCCGGGGAAGACCCAGGACACGCTGGAGGGACTATGTCTCTCGACTGGCCTGGGAACGCCTTGGGATTCTCCCGGAAGAGCTAGAAGAAGTGGCCGGGGAGAGGGAAGTCTGGGCATCTCTGCTCAAGCTGCTGCCCCCGCGACCCGACCTCGGATAAGCGGGAGACAATGGATGGATGGATGGATGAAATAAATCATTTTGAAATTGAATGAATCTTTTTGAATCACTCAAATCCTCCCTAAACACATACAAGAATTACAAAATTGGCCAGGCCAGGCTAATGATTAGGGAACAGTCGAGTCACAGCGACACACTATAAAGGCGTATTTCCACAGGTATAATGGAGGCTCAGTCGTGTTTCTTGACACACTTATATTGAATAATTTGTGGGCTGGAAGTCTTCAGTGCTGGTGTGTCAGAGAGAAGACATGCAGCATTTTTCATAATGGCCACCAGTTTTGATTTCATTCTCTGCTCCTCTACTAGCACCAGCAGGTCCAGAGGGCATCCCATCACTGAGCCTGCCTCCTTAGTCAGCTTGTTGATTCACACAGCACACAAACTCACACTGACCATTATAGATCATGACTTTATAGAACTTTGATTACTTTTTTATGCAAATAAAATTTACTTGTAGCATAACTTCATTACATGACATAATGCGTAGCCTTTGGAATGTGCTAATACAGTCATATGAATAAGTTTGGGACCCCCTCTCAGCCTGCATAATAATTGACTCTCCTTTCAACAATAAAGATAACAGTGGTATGTCTTTCATTTCCTAGGAATATCTGAGTACTGGGGTGTTTTATGCACAAAGATTTTTAGTGACGCAGTATTTAGTTGTATGAAATTAAATCAAATGTGAAAAACTCACTGTGCACAAATTTGGTCCCCTTGTTATTGTGCTGATTTGAATGCCTGTCACTGCTCAATGCTGATTACTTGGAACACCAAATTGGTGTGATGAGCTCTCTAAGCCTTCATAGACAGGTGTGTCCCATCATGAAATATAAGGGTATTTAAGGTGGTCAATTACAAGTTGTGCTTCCTTCCCTTTGACTCTCCTCTGAAGAGTGACAGACATGGGATCCTCAAAGCAACTCTCCAAAGATCTGAAAACAAAGATTGTTGAGTCTCCTGGTTTAGGGGAAGGCTACACAAAGCTATCTCAGAGGTTTAAACTGTCAGTTTCAACTGTAAGGAGTGGAATCAGGAAATGGAAGGCCACAGGCACAGTGGCTGTTAAACCCAGCAGGTCTGGCAGGCCAAGAAAAATACAGGAGCGGCATGTGTGCAGGATTGTGAGAATGGTGACAGACAACCTACAGATCACCTCCAAAGACCTGCAAGAACATCTTGCTGCAGATGGTGTATCTGTACATCATTCTACAATTCAGTGCAATTTGCACAAAGAACATCTGTATGGCAGGGTGATGAGAAAGAAGCCCTTTCTGCACTCACACCACAAACAGAGTCGCTTGTTGTATGCCAATGCTCATTTAGACAAGCCAGATTCATTTTGGAACAAAGTGCTTTGGACTGATGAGACAAAAATGGAGTTTTGTTCGTTTGAACAAAAAGCGCTTTGCATGGCGGAAGAAGAACACCGCATTCCAAGAAAAACAGCTGCTTCCTACTGTCAGATTTGGTGGAGGTTCCATCATGCTGTGGGGCTGTGTGGCTAGTTCAGGGACTGGGGCCCTTGTTAAAATCGATGGTCGGATGAATTCAACCCAATATCTACAAATTCTTCAGGATAATGTTCAAGCATCAGTCACAAAATTGAAGTTACGCAGGGGTTGGATATTCCAACAAGACAATGACCCAAAACACAGTTGGAAATCTACAAAGGCATTCATGCAGAGGGAGAAGTACTATGTTCTGGAATGGCCGTCACAGTCCACTGACTTGAATATCATTGAAAATCTATGGGATGATTTGAAGCAGGCTGTCCATCAAATGGAACTGAACTGGAGAGATTTTGTATGAAGAATGGTCAACAATACCTCCATCCAGAATCGGGACACTCATCACAGGCTATAGGAGGACAGCGTCTAGAGGTGTTAGATTTACAAAAGGAGGCTCAACTAAGTATTGATGTCATATCTCCCACATTTATGCATCTGTCTAATTTTGTTATGATGCATATTGCATATTTTCTGTTAATCCAATAAACTTAACGTCACTGCTGAAATACTACTGTGTCCATAAGGCATGTCAGATATTAAAAGGAAGTTGCTACTTTGAAAGCTCAGACAATGAGAAACAAAAATCCAAAGAATTAAGAGGGGTCCCAAACTTTCTCATATGACTGTAAACATTTGTGCTTCTTCTTCTAACCCAAAAAAAAAAGCTGTTAATCTCCAAATGAAATTCTGCCGGTTTGGAGCCTGGAATTTACTCCATAAATATTGTCCGCGAACGCCTCTTTGGATTTAATCAAAGGCCGCGCTGCCTGTTTTCACAAGTCGGGCCTTTCACTTGTTTGAACTGGTGCCAGATTCCCATCCCTCGTCTCCTGGACCAATGCTAGGGTGACTCCCAGCTGCCTCCTCAGATACTCCTGGGGGGGAAGTGGAGAGAAGGTGGAGTCCTGTGCGGCGTTGCCTGGCAGCCTTCCTGCACTTTTAACATGATTAACTGCAAATCTGAGCAATTATCCACATGACTCATGCTATTCACCTGTGCGCTGAAAGTCCCTACAGCTGAATGGAGGAGAGCCAGGGAGCCACCACAGGAGATCATCTGATCGCCCGGCACTTCCAGATATTTAACTTTCTTGTCATTTCCATTTCGGAAACAGTTCGAGAAGAAACTACAAAGTGGATTTAGAAAGTGGCCCAAGGAACGGGGGGGGGGGGGTTTCCAAGGGTCACAGGTCGGTGGGTCACTCTTGTGGTGCCTCACTCACATTGCTTATGATATTGAATTCCTAGTATGATATTTGCATTTGGAGAAGGGTTCTCTTTGTCATAGTTTTAGATGTTTAACTTTCTTTTACTATTTTTATTTCACTATGGAGTTTGCACCTTCAGTTGTATCCAAGACCTGAAAATTAGTGCTGAGCGGAGTAGACCCGGGTGCAAATGACACTGAATGTTAAGGCAGAGCTGCTACTTCAGTGTTACATTCATTTTCTGTGCTAATCTTCTTATATAATACGCTACTGCGGCTGTCCGTTTGTCTGTCGAGGATTTTAAATCACCTGTAGCTCGCAAACTGTTTGAACTGTCGACCTGAAATTTGGTGCACATATACTACGTGACGTCTACTATCCGCTTTTGGGGTGATGATTGACCTCCGAGGTTATTCCTATTTTTATTTTATTTTATTATAGAATCATCTCTCGGCAACAGCCAGCAGGGCGGCTGTGTGGCGCATGTGTACGGGCGCAGTTCTCATTCCCTGCCATCTTCGCCGTCACTTCCTCTACCTCTTCATATCTTAAATCATTCTTGAGGCAGATTGAAGACTTAAGTGCCAGCTTAAGTAAAAAAATGAAAGAAAACGTACTAAGTAATCACAATACAAACACTGATTTAATCAGTTTTAACGCGAAAAGATGCCGATGAAAGAAGAGAAGAAGCGGGCCGCTAGGGTGGAGAAAAGAAGAGCTGCTCAGGAAGGAGCAAGAGCATCAACCTCTGAGCAAACGAATGGTAAACGTACAGAGAAAGAGGAGGAGAACTATGAATACTCAAGTCAAGTGTATTCACTGTACGTTATCGCTGTTACTGGTTATTAATAAAAGGCTTAACGGAGTGGTCCTCAAATTCAGCCCTGCGAACCCCCCATAAGTGCAGGTATTTATCCCAACCACCTTGTGCATCTAATTAGACTCTCACCTCAATTAAACAAGTTACGTCTGCTAAATTTTCAGGGGTGTGTAGCAAGCATTTGTGTGTGTGTGTGTGTGTGTGTGTGTGTGTGGCATTAATTTTTGTTCATTTTCTTGCATTATAAGATTTAGATAGATAGATAGATAGATAGATAGATAGATAGATAGATAGATAGATAGATAGATAGATAGATAGATAGATAGATAGATAGACATGAAAGGCACTATATAATAGAGATAGATAGATAGATAGATAGATAGATAGATAGATAGATAGATAGATAGATAGATAGATAGATAGATAGATAGATAGATAGACAGACAGACATGAAAGGCACTATATAATAGAGATAGATAGATAGATAGATAGATAGATAGATAGATAGATAGATAGATAGATAGATAGATAGATAGATAGATAGATAGATAGATAGGAAAGGCACTATATACTAGATAGATAGATAGATAGATAGATAGATAGATAGATAGATAGATAGATAGATAGATAGATAGATAGATAGATAGGAAAGGCACTATATACTAGATAGATAGATAGATAGATAGATAGATAGATAGATAGATAGATAGATAGATAGATAGATAGATAGACATGAAAGGCACTATATAATAGAGATAGATAGATAGATAGATAGATAGATAGATAGATAGATAGATAGATAGATAGATAGATAGATAGATAGATAGATAGATAGATAGATAGATAGATAGATAGGAAAGGCACTATATACTAGATAGATAGATAGATAGATAGATAGATAGATAGATAGATAGATAGATAGATAGATAGATAGATAGATAGATAGATAGGAAAGGCACTATATACTAGATAGATAGATAGATAGATAGATAGATAGATAGATAGATAGATAGATAGATAGATAGATAGACATGAAAGGCACTATATAATATATAATAATAACTTGGAGTTCGATTTCTCAGCCCTGGTGGGTGCCACCAGGAGGTGCTGTTGAAGGACCTGGGGGAGATATTCTTTCCATATAGCCCGGAAGTACGAGGTAATCATGAGGACGGAAGCCCCGAAGATACTTCCAGGCTCAGTTCTTCATTAGACCCAGAAGTGCCAGCCAATCACGTGGTCGGAAGGACAGAAGCACTTCCAGGTCAAAGACTATTTAATAATTCTTCTTTACATTTATATAGCGTGTTTCTCACTACTCAAAGCGCTCTCCACACAGGGAGGACCCGGAAATCGAACCCGCAATCTCCTTAGATAGATAGATAGATAGATAGATAGATAGATAGATAGATAGATAGATAGATAGATAGATAGATAGATAGATAGATAGATAGATAGATAGATAGATAGATAGATAGATAGATAGATAGATAGATAGATAGATACTTTATTAATCCCAAGGGGAAATTCACATACTCCAGCAGCAGCATACTGATAAAAAACAATATTAAATTAAAGAGTGATAATAATGCAGGTATAATAGACAGTAACTTTGTATAATGTTAACGTTTACCCCCCCGGGTGTAACTGAACAGTCGCATAGTGTGGACAGATACAGCAGACAGACACACTATGTGAGTATGGGAATTTCCCCTTGGGATTAATAAAGTATCTATCTATCTATCTATCTATCTATCTATCTATCTATCTATCTATCTATCTATCTATCTATCTATCTATCTATCTATCTATCTATCTATCTATCTAATGGTGAACACCCTGAAAGACACTATATACAGTAATACAGATGTCAATTCATTGATTGCTTATTTATGACTATTACAATCTGCTATTAAATTGAATTCTTATGAGGTTGGTAAAGCAGCCTGACAGGGAGCACCGTTTAGGCGCAGTATAATACAGGGTGGTGCATGGAAAACTGAACCATCTCCTTGAGATCTTGCACGGAGCTCCAGACCGAGGGCGATTGATGCTCATTTTATATTTATCTTCCATTTCTAAATAATCGCACCAATATTTGTCACCTTCTCACCAAGCTTCTTGCTGATGGTCTTGTAGCCCATTTCAGCCTTGTGCAGGTCTTGTCCCCTGATGTCCATTGACAGCTCTTTGGTGTTGCCCATGGTGGTGGAGAAGTTGAGATCAGGAGTATCTGTGATTGATTGGCAATTACAATCAATCAGTGGGAGTCAGAATTCTGGCTGGGTTGTAAAGGATCAAATCCTTATTTCTCTCAATGACATGCAAATCAATTTATAACTTTTATGTTGTGTGTTTTTTTATTCCCTGCAGCCTGCAGGGATCTGTGGTATCCGGGGTGAACTTCTCTAGGCTGGTGGTAAGGCTGTCCTCCTGGCATTGAAAGCAATCTTTGCTTCCATTTGGGAGACGGGCATCATCTCAACTGACTGGAAAATGGGACTTGTCATCCCTCTCCGGAAAGGGAAGGGTGCCAGGTAAGGTCCTTGCTAGGGTCGTCCTCAATAGGATCCGTGATCACTTGCTCACGTACCAGCAACCGGAACAGTCTGGTTTTACGCCTAAGAAATCTACAATCGGCTGCATCCTGGCACTGAGGGTTCTCATAGAGCGCAAATGCGAATATCGGCAAAGTTTCTTTGCAGCCTTTGTCGATTTTCATAAAGCATTCGACTCAGTTGATCGAGTTGCCCTGTGGGACATCCTGAGGGTTTGTGGGATCCCCTCAAGGTTGCTGGATATCATGGCCAGCCTGTACACTGGTACTGTGAGTGCTGTGCAGAGTGGAGGCAGGACCTCTGTGTTTTTCCCAGTTGATTCTGGGGTCTGTCAGCGGTGTGTTCTGCTCCTGCTCTGTTCAATGCTTGCATGGATGGGGTGTTGGGCAGGGTCATGGGGTCCAGTGGCTGTGGGGCATCTGTTGGTGAAGAAAGATTCACAGATCTTGACTTCGCTGACGATGTTGTGATCTTCGTGGAGTCAATGGAGGCTCTGATTGGGGCGCTCGAGAGACAGAGTGAGGGGTCTGAGTGTCTGGGCTTGCGAGGGTCCTGATAAAAACCAAAGAGCCAGGCCTTTAATGACCTCTTGGGCACGGCCATCAGCAGTGTGTCTGTCTGCAGAGAGAGTGTCATCGAGAGGTTTGCTTACCTTGGCAGTGACATTCATGTCTCTGGTGATTCTTCCTATGAAATCAGTAGACGAATTGGAGAGCATGGGGGGTCATGAGGTCACTGGAGAGGGGTGTGTGGTGCTCCTGATATCTATGCCAAAGGACGAAGGTCCAAGTCTTTAGAGTCCTGGTGCTCCTGGTTTGTGAGACATGGATGCTATCCAGTAACCTGAGATGAAGACTGGACTCCTTCAGTTCTGTGTCTCTCCGGAAAATCCTTGGGTACCGCTGGTTTGACTTTGTGTTGCTCACAGAGTCCCGAATGAGGCACATGACCTGCATTGTGAGGGAGCGTCAGTTACGGCACTACTGCCATGTGGTGCGTTTCCCCGAGGGTGATCCAGCTCATAAGATCCTCATTGCTGGAGACCCGAGTGGCTGGACCAGGCCAAGGGGTCGCCCACGTAACACCTGGCTGCGGCATTTGTCCAGAGGGTCACCTGCCTGGGGGGGGTTCCTAACCGGGATCCCGAGCTGTTTCGACGTGTAGTGGGTGCAGCAACGCGCTGTACCAGTGCATGCTCCCCAACTTGACTTGACTTGACTTTGTTTTTTTATTCTGGATTTTTGGTTGATATTCTGTCTCTCTCCATTAAAATGAAACTACCATAAAGTGATCGACTGTTCATTTCTTTGTAAGTCAGCAAACGTACCAATTCAGTAGGGGATCACATACTTATTTCCCCCACTTTATATTCTTGATTGCTTTGTAATGCAGTAAGAAGCCGACTGCCATGAAGGCGCTATATAAAGTAAAGCTCATTCAAACGACTGCCTTAAGTAAAAACTCTTGGCTACTGCGTGCTTTGGCTAATGCCATGAAAGGCGCTATATAATGGACTCCTGGTAGAATCCCAGCTACTTCCTATCACATCTTGCGCTCACCGTGTCCTGTACTTGAGAACTGTGTGACTTTTCTTCAAAAGCTTCCTGCCATACTTCAGCTGCTTTTTTTAAACATTTTTTGCTTGCAGCAACACTAAATAAAACAGTTCTTTCCTCTCTCCATTCATCAATGTTGTCTCTCCCGGAAATGACCTTGACATCTTTGAACTTCGATCATTTTTTTTAGGTAATCACAGCATGCTTTTTCAAATGTTTTTCCTACC
Organism: Erpetoichthys calabaricus; assembly: GCF_900747795.2. Taxonomy (NCBI): domain Eukaryota; kingdom Metazoa; phylum Chordata; class Cladistia; order Polypteriformes; family Polypteridae; genus Erpetoichthys; species Erpetoichthys calabaricus. The sequence continues at coordinate 9,528,141 of NC_041400.2, forward strand.
CTCTGCTCCCTCCATGTCTGTTAAACACCGCGACTCACCGAGCAGGACCCAGACGATGGACGTTAACGCCATCAGATCCCTCAGAGGTGTACACGAGATGATGGGAGCCCTCTTGACAGGCGGTAAGCCGATATTGCACTGGGGCTGTGCTTCTTAAATCATTTTTAATTAAATTAACAATAAAAAAAATTAATACTTGAATTTTACTGGAGGCTTCTGACAAGACGGGGCAGGCAAGAATAGCACACCGTCTCTTCACGTGTGCTGCTTTTGTGTCCGACTGCCTGCGAGTTGCTCATCAAACGTTTTCCTGCTGTCACTTTCAAAACTGAGCTGTAGATGTCATAGTGAACGCTCGGCTCCTGCAGGTAACACGTAACACTCGAGTTTTGTCCGGGCGATGGGGGCCTTGTGGTGATCCTTCCATGCCTGACTTCTGTCTTGTGCAAGTGATGTCGAGTCCCTCATCCACAAGACTTGCATATAAAGTGCATTAGGGGATTACTCGTCGGCCTTTCTTATATCTGCCGGCTGGCCTTGGAACGCCTCGGGGTCCTCCAAGAGGAGCTGGAGGAGGTGGCCGGGGAGAGGGAGGTCTGGGCTTCCCTGCTTAGGCTGCTGCCTCCGCGACCAGACCTCGGATAAGCAGTGGATAATAGATGGATGGATGGATGGATGGATCATTGGCCTTTCCTGAGAGAGTCGCGACATGCACTGACATCCCATCCAGGACTGGTTTTCTCTTCTAAGTCTGAGACCCTCATCCCCAAAGACTTAAAAGTCAGGTTGACTGGAGAATACAAACTGGCTCTGTTCGAGTGTGGGTGATGGAGCTCTGGGATGCAATGGCATCCAATCCAGAGTCGGTTCCTGCTTTGTGCCCAATGCTGACTGATCCCACTGTACATCCCCAAACGTGGATGAGGGTACATAAGTGAGTTGCAAGTGGGGGGTGTGCGGGTGCCATGATGTGGACTGGCATCCCACCCAAAGTTTGTGGATGTCTGCTTGGTCCCACAACCCCTAAACTGTACCAGACAGGTTAACTGGGGGATTACAGACTGTCCCTGTGTGAGCAGTGATGCTGCCAGGATAGGCTCTCCCCCGTCCAAAAGAACAAAATCGCCATTTTGAAACTGCACACTGCTTATATTTAGTTCTCAAATTGCGCAAAACAAATTATGATGAACTATAAAGGAATTTAAAGGACCCTTCAGGCAACTGAACTAATTAATTTACATTGAAAGCATCCTTTCTTGTGAACAAATAATTTATAACCCAAATACATTTACACATTCTTTCTGTATTGTACCAGTAATTTCAACTTTACTTTACTTTAATGCATCTCTTTTGTTATCCAGGGAATTTATAGTGTTTTGGCTAGACAAGTTTTATAACTTAATGGTAAAAAGAATGGAGCCAGTAAGAGATTATACAGATACAGCTAGCCAATCATATGTTTATAATGCCACACATCCCAGTATCTCATGTGTGATTTCAACATAAATAATGGCCCATCTGAAGGACTGAGAGATAAAATGTCGACACAGAAAGATAGCAAGACACATCAGAATGAGAGACAATTTCATCTGGATGTCAGACAATGTAACTCGTCCATCATATCAAATGATGAATCAAAAAGCCACCCAGGACAACATCCATCCTTAACACACTGCTGATTTTCAGTAAGCTTTTTAGTGTGTATATACAGTATATATATATATATATATATATATATATATATATATATATATATATATATATATATATATATATATATATATATATAAATATACATATATATATATATATATATATATATATATATATATATATATACAGTGGAACCTCGGTTTGCGAGCATAATTCGTTCCGGAAACGTGCTCGTAACCCAAAGCACTCGTATATCAATGTGAATCTCCCCATAAGAAATAATGGAAACTCAAATGATTTGTTCCACAACCCAAAACTATTCATATAAAAATGATTAATACAAAATATAAAGTAAAAATACATAAAACAAATTAACCTGCACTTTACCTTTGAAAAGAATCACGGCTGGTGTGAGTGAGTTTCTAAACTCTTGTGGGATTCCACCCAATGGGACGACACGCGGAAGAGCGTCCCAAAGCAATCACAGTCTCCCAGCGCTGTAGCAGTTCGCCGTGAAAGCGAATCCGAAAAGATCGTGGACATGCTATAAGCGCCTGCCGTCGATGGGTAATACAAGGAACATAATAAATGCGCAGGGCCCTGCCTGACTGCTGTGTCTGTGTATGGGAGAGCGGCAGATCCTGCTACAATAAATAACAGCGCTGTTGCTGTTTCAAGCTGAATAAAGCTGGTGTTGCTAAAGTACTGAGACTCAGCTTTGTGTTTTGGGGTGCAAGACGGGGACTCGCACGTCACAGCACACATACACACACATACAGAGTCACAATGCTGTAGTAAACAGTATACGCTCGTACGAATGTTGACTATATGAGTGAGGCACGCTGACTCAGACGGAGAATAGGAGACGATTGCCCACAATCCCGCAGCGAGAGAGAGAGAGAAGAACCATCAGCTTAGTTGTGATCACATGACGCTCAGCAGACAAAGCGTATACATACTACTCGTACTGCAAGACCTCACTCGTTTATCAAGTCAAAATTTATTAAAAATTTTAGCTCGTCTTGCAAAACACTCGTAAACCAAGTTACTCGCAAACCGAGGTTCCACTGTATATATATACTAGGGGGTTCGCCCCCTGCCCACTTCGCTTGTCAACCCCCCCGGCCTGTGCTATGTGCCAGCCACTTCGTGTCTCTGCCACTCGTGTTGTGAAGAGGGATGCTCAATGCACCCCAAGGACACGCGTCACTCCTCTGAAACCCCCTCTTAAACTGTGACACAATGGGAAACAAATACAGTTTTTTATTGTACCTCCTCTTTGCTCGATCAGCTGCTGGCTTGCTGCTGTTGCCGTGATGCATGATCTGCATCTCACGTGATGCTTCGAACATTTAAAAGCCTGTACAGCAGCTGACCAAAATGAGGAGCTAAATCGTTATATATATTGTGTAGTGATCATTATTTATGTCATAACCACTAGATAGTGCTACATTTTTTTTTAATTTCTCACATACGAAGTATAAGGAAAGTACTGTAATTGTCCAAAAATTCGATTTCAACATTGTGATGAATCTTGACGTTTTAGACCTCCCTGAGTCCAAAAATACAAATTTTGGAATTCTGTCTGTCTGTCTGTGTGTGTAAACACCATCATTTGAGTACGTTTTCAGTTAAGTCAACCAAATTTTGTATACAAGTGTTAGGTACAAATCGTTGATTTCTATCAACAGCAGCTGTCCTACTCCTAAAGTCTCGTCTCGTGGGACGTAAGTTCTTGATATTTTTTAGTTTATAATTTAAAAACGGAATAAGAATCTGGAAATCTAACAACATCACATTAAAGTTCGATAAACTGTGAAAAGAATGATACCAAACATATATACAGTATGTAGGTTTTAAAATAAGGCAGATTTAAAGCGTGACAAAAAACGTTACATATAATCGTTGCACAAAATCATTGCACTTTTAGGCTTAAGATTTTATATAGACAGAGTAGATATATATGTATGGAGCAGTCTGCTCTGCTCATGCTCAACCACAGCCACTAAGTGGCACTTTGTGAATTTCCCCTTGGGATTAATAAAGTATCTATCTATCTATCTATCTATCTATCTATCTATCTATCTATCTATCTATCTATCTATCTATCTATCTATCTATCTATCTATCTATCTATCTATCTATCTATCTATCTATCTATCTATTATATAGTGTCTTTCATATCTATCTATCTATTATATAGTGTCTTTTATATCTATTATATAGTGTCTTTTATATCTATCTATCTATTATATAGTGTCTTTTATATCTATCTATTATATAGTGTCTTTTATATCTATCTATCTATTATATAGTGTCTTTCAAATCTATCGATCTATCTATCTATTATATAGTGTCTTTCATATCTATCTATCTATCTATCTATCTATCTATCTATCTATCTATCTATCTATCTATCTATCTATCTATCTATCTATTATATAGTGTCTTTTAAAACTATCTATTACATAGTGTCTTTTATAGTTATCTATCTATCTATGTATTATATAGTGTCTTTTCTATCTATCTATCTATCTATCTATCTATCTATCTATCTATCTATCTATCTATCTATCTATCTATCTATCTATCTATCTATCTATCTATCTATCTATTATATAGTGTCTTTCATATCTATCTATCTATTATATAGTGTCTTTTATATCTATTATATAGTGTCTTTTATATCTATCTATCTATTATATAGTGTCTTTTATATCTATCTATTATATAGTGTCTTTTATATCTATCTATCTATTATATAGTGTCTTTCAAATCTATCGATCTATCTATCTATTATATAGTGTCTTTCATATCTATCTATCTATCTATCTATCTATCTATCTATCTATCTATCTATCTATCTATCTATCTATCTATCTATCTATCTATCTATCTATCTATCTATCTATTATATAGTGTCTTTTAAAACTATCTATTACATAGTGTCTTTTATAGTTATCTATCTATCTATGTATTATATAGTGTCTTTTCTATCTATCTATCTATCTATCTATCTATCTATCTATCTATCTATCTATCTATCTATCTATCTATCTATCTATCTATCTATCTATCTATCTATCTATATGTGATTGGTAAATCTGACACCTACCACAAAAAGGCACATACTGTGACACTGGCATTAGGCATCACTCGTAAGTAACTCTGTGTGTGCGTGCGTGTGTGTGTGTGTGTGTGTGTGCGTGTGTGTGTGTGTGTGTGTGTGTGTGTGTGAGCAGGCCAATGTAGTAACGAATATGGCGAGTCGCACTCATCCATCGATAACACAGCCCCACCCCACCATCTCAGAAAACACAGGCTTGAAAAATGAATGGATAAGTATCCACCAAAAACAAAAATAATAATAACAACCCACCATTATTCCTGACATTCTGCTGAAAGGTTTACTATCATTTCATTCCTTAAACGTTATAACTATTTTCTTTTCAGTAAAGCTTAGAGAGAGAGAGAGAGAGAGAGAGAGGAAAAACAAAAGAAACAACATCAGCAGATCAAAGTCAGTGTCTGGCCCAGCTGTGCAAACAAGTGCAGAACAATCGATTTCTTAATCACTTTGCAAGGCCTTACTGGTTCAGCAGGGCGGGGATTTTGGTTTTCCATAAACTCATTTGAAATTTCTGCCATTCTTGAATGGAAAGAAAATATCACGTGAAGGATCAGGCAGCCAAGATGAACAGACTATTTAGACTCGGATAGCATGCGAAACGGCGCAGGGGCTTGTCCCAACAACTCCAATGCCACCCCATATGTCGATGAGGGGAGAAGGCAGTAGGAGAGTTTATGGCACCTTTACAGTGGCACTCAGACTATAGAACCAAGCCTGCCAGCTGCAATGGCACAATAAGATAAGAGAAGCTTGGAAGGAAGCTCTCTGTGACTGGCACTCTAAAAAGTACAACGCAGTCAATTGATAGATGGATTACAAACTGAGAATGGCTACAGGCCTCTTAAAACAAACACACGCCACTCAGTGCAGTCAGTCACTTAGCTGGTCACTTTAACTCTTTCAGGGCGGATGTCGACTTTTGTCAGCAGGAGGCATTGAGAGCAGTAAGCAACTGCAAGCGGTGACAAAACCTGCCATTACGTTTTAGTTTGACTCTCTTTGCTAGAAGGAAAGTTAGCTTCGTTGGTCTGACCAAGATTCCCATGCGCTTGCGGGCGTTGCGAAGAGCAAACGACGTCAAAAATGGCATCGACATCTAGCCAGAGATCGAAGCGAATGCACAAAGTACTCCGTGGATGATGACGTTTTGTATATTATCGCTGAATTGGACTCTGACCTATCAGACTCCAATTCTGATGCAAGTGATCTGGAGTTTGAAAATGAAAGTGAGGTACCGGCGTCAGGTGATCGATCTCCAGCTAACTGTGGTGCTGAACACGTTTGTGTAGATGAAGACCACCACTCATGATGACATGAGTTACAAACCACATTGCATTGTGACTGCTGCTGCCGTCCCCGTCATGCGAAGACAGCCAGCCTGCAGCGCATTCCTGCCAGCTGTATGGCTTGTCGAGCAGCCATAGCACAAAGAAACTGATATTTTGGGTTGATGTATGGGTGAGACCCTTGCTTTGGGTGGTTTTCAGAAAACTGCGTGTTTTGGAAAAAAAATATTCAGCCCTCAAAGAGTTAATAAGAAGTACAAATCCGAGATATACAGTAAGCACTGCAAAGGGCTTCTTTCTCATCACCCTGCCATACAGATGTTCTTTGTGCAAATTGCACTGAATTGTAGAACGATGTACAGATACACCATCTGCAGCCAGATGTTCTTGCAGGTCTTTGTTGGTGATCTGTGGGTTGTCTGTCACCATTCTCACAATCCTGCTCATATGCCACTCCTGTATTTTTCTTGGCCTGCCAGACCTGCTGGGTTTAACAGCAACTGTGCCTGTGGCCTTCCATTTCCTGATTCCATTCCTTACAGTTGAAACTGACAGTTTAAACCTCTGAGATGGCTTTTTGTAGCCTTCTCCTAAACCAGGAGACTGAACAATCTTTGTTTTCAGATCTTTGGAGAGTTGCTTTGAGGATCCCATGCTGTCACTCTTCAGAGGAGAGTCAAAGGGAAGGAAGCCCAACTTGTAATTGACCACCTTAAATACTTTTATATCTCATGATGGGACACCCTTGTCTATGAAGGCTTAATGAGCTCATCCAACCAATTTGGTGTTACAAGTAATCAGCATTGAGCAGTGACAGGCATTCAAATCAGCACAATGACAAGGGGACACACATTTGTGCACAGCCAGTTTTTCACATTTCATTTAATTTCATACAACTAAATACTGCGTCACTAAAAACCTTTGTTCGGAAAACACCGCAGTACTCAGATGTTCCTGGGAAATGAAAGACATACCACTGTTATCTTTTTGTTGAAAGTAAAGTACATTAGTATGCAGGCTGAGAGGGGGTCCCAAACTTTTTCATATGACTGTATATCCCAGCTGTCACTTGAAAATTAATTCTGCAACAAGAACATTAAGACAGTCAGAAACTTGCTACAGGCAGATTTCACACAAATGTTAGAAAGTGTTTAATCACGCAAAGAACATTAGACACATGGAATACATAAATAGTGTGGTGGAGAGCAGGACTTTCGTGGACCTTCAAACCTCGACTTGATGTTTTTAGGAGAAGCTAGGTGAACAGGATGGAAGAGCTTGTTGGACTAAATGGCCTGGTCTCATCACAATTTTTTTCAATTGTTATCATGTTATCTGTTATCTAAGGTTTGAAATTTTATTAAAATGCAAAAACTGAAGTTGGCACATGTCTGTCTCCCCGGGCCTCTCCAGGCACTCTGGTTTTCCTCCCACATCCCTGCAGGATAAGTTAGTCAGTAACTCTAAAATGGCCGTGTGAGTGTGAGAGAGAGAGCAGGTCCTATGATGGACTGTGTTGTGTAGTTGTCCAGTACAGATCCTCCATGACACTACATTGGCAGGCTTGATACAGAATAGATGGGCACTTTCAATTTTTCTTTAAATGGGCTCAGATTAAACAAAAAACAAAAAAGAAATCATTAAAACTTGAAGACATCACTTCACCGTACTCCTGTGATTAGCGTGTAAGTCCCGGCACTTTCTGAAGTCCATATTTATATTGGAGTTTCCACTGCCACCCTGCCTTCCGCATCTGGGATTAAGTAAATCACCGGCTTCTTTCCTGCTCTTAATTCTTTTCCCCAAGTGAAGTGATAATTTTGTTTTGGGTAATTTGTGCGCCAGAAGCAGGTCTCCTTAACAGAAGGCAGGAATTCCTTCCTCGTGCTGTGCCATTCAGGATGGCCTATAATTAACACTTCCTGATCTGGTCATGGGTGGTGGTGGGGGTGGAGTAGGAACTGGCACTGCTGCCCGGGTTCAAATCTGACCCCCGGCCTGCTGCCTGTGTGGTGTCTCCATGTTCTCAGCTCCTTATGATTTGTTAAGAGCTCTTGCCGTTGAGTCCTGTAGTTTCTTACCATTATATGAATCCATGTTTGTTGTTTGGTTTCTTGTCTGCTTTGTCAGTTCAATTAGTCTATTGGCTTATTAGTGACTAGCTGTCCTGCGCACCTCCGCCCACGTAGCAGTGAAATGGGACAAACTTTAAAAATCAATTAAAAAAAAAATGTAATTCTGGCCAAGCAGAAGGTAAGTATGCTCTGAAATCAGATGTTGGCACTGTATCTGATCGTGTTCAGCTCTGATGGGAGAGCGTCCCCTGCGTGGGGAGAAAAGCAGGTGGCCGTGATATCTCTGCCAATGAGCAGATACCCTCTAAAACACACGTAGCTCTGATCTCTCTCTCAAAAACGTCCACCATTACCCCTTAACAATCTTCAGATTAGAATGTCTGCTCAACGAACAGGTATCGCTAGCTAAGCAGAGGCGAGGTGCGCTCCAACACATGGCGAACGGTAGACAGAGTCGAACAGAAGCTGGCGCATGAGTGAGGAGGGCCCTGCTTCTCCTTACTCTCGGCCCACAGCTTCTCTCTCAGATTCGCACAAATAAATCAGTACCGCAACCGAACTATGATACTTAGCTTAGCGCAATGAGAGAAGTCGCAAAATCAACTGGAATGTTCACGCAAATTATAGAAAAACAAATTATCTACATCCATTGAGTAGTTCTCTCATGAAAAGCGAACAGACAGACAGACATTGGATTTTATAAATACAGAGATGTTGCGGTGGGTTGGCACCCTGCCCAGGATTGGTTCCTGCCTTGTGCCCTGTGTTGGCTGGGATTGGCTCCAGCAGACCCCCATGACCCTGTGTTCGGATTCAGCGGGTTGGAAAATGGATGGATGGAATACAGAGATGTAATTATCCATTTAATTTACTGATTCATTACCTGCTTGATATTACATTTTCTTATTACATAAACTCTCTCTTGATCTTGCCATTTTTTCCATGTACTACAAAGTGTATTTCTACCATGCACTGCCTGTCATATCTATTTACTTATTTATTAAAGAGTACCTTTCATTGCTCTCTGTTTATTATATATAGTTAAAGAATGAGAGTGAGTCTATTATTTAGTGCCTTTCATATCTCTCTTTCCATTTACTATAACGTGTCTTTCATATCTGTTTATCTATCTAGCTCTCTATCATATACTGCCTGTTATAGTTATTTATTAACGATAAGACAATTCTGAATGGAGGGGGGAATTCGGTCCTGATACATTTTTTTTTTTTTTGGTAGGGATGGACACTTCATCTCAGTCTTTATTGCAGACATTCTTAGTTTAGATCTGCACATTAAATGTTTAAATACTCAAACTTTTGTTTTGTTAGAAAGGAGCTTTCATTTTAAGATTTTCAAATATTGGTTACATTTGAGCAACCGCTGCCTTACTCTAAAAGGTGTATTACTCTTAAAGCCAATGCTTCAGAATGTCATTGGGGTGGATGGGACTGTGTGAAATATAAAGTGGAATAAATTATAAGGGATTTTCATACTAAAACAAAAAAAAATGCAAGATTTGTGTAAAGAAAAAATGATTTAATTATATCTACTGAAAAGTCGTATCGATTATAGTCCAAATTTATTAGGGACATCTGCATGTCAAGTGGTGTGTTGCTGTCGTTGCTTCAGTTATGAAGACTCATTGGGCTGTTTTAAACTGTCCATGTTTCATTTTTGCTTAGAGATGACTTCTTTTTTAGTTACATTATTTGCTGTGAGTCTAGTGAAATAAAATTTTACGGTTTTCCATTTAGGCCTCAAATTTTCAGACTGCTCACACTCCTCTTGTTCTATGCGTGTCATTTCTCCACTTACCTTTTAGGTGGTTTGGACTAACTGTATGGTTATGAACTTTATACATTTTTCTAAACCAATTTTCCGGTCAGTTAAACTAGACAGAAATATTTGTTTCCTTTTCAATTGTTAAATGGCATTGGGATGGCCTAAGAGAAGGTCTATGAATGTGGTGAGAGAGGACATGCAGGTGATGCGTGTGACAGAACAAGATGACAAGGACAGGAAGATATGGAAGAAGATGATCTGCTGTGGCGACCCCTAACGGGAGCAGCCGAAAGAAGAAGCATGGCATGACAAAAGCTGATTCAGTGTAGGTTGGTTTTGCAAAATTACAATTCTTTTCCTACGTCTCTGTTCATCTCTAGAGCTGTAGTTACTGAACCGTATACCATTCTGAGCAATCGTATTGTTCTAACGGACTGGACACACACACCTTAGTGTTTTGTTATATAGTAGATCTATCTACATGAATTTCCCCTTGGGATTAGTAAAATCTATCTATCTATCTATCTATCTATCTATCTATCTATCTATCTATCTATCTATCTATCTATCTATCTATCTATCTATCTATCTATCTATCTATCTATCTATCTATCTATTATATAGTGCCTTTCATATCTATCTATCTATCTATCTATCTATCTATCTATCTATCTATCTATCTATCTATCTATCTATCTATTATATAGTGCCTTTCATATCTATCTATCTATCTATCTATCTATCTATCTATCTATCTATCTATCTATCTATCTATCTATCTATCTAATCCTGCCAACTATGCTAAAATATCCATCTATCTATCATACAGTGCCTTTCATCTATCTATCTATCTATCTATCTATCTATCTATCTATCTATCTATCTATCTATCTATCTATCTATCTATCTATCTATTATATAGTGCCTTTCATATCTATCTATCTATCTATCTATCTATCTATCTATCTATCTATCTATCTATCTATCTATCTATTATATAGTGCCTTTCATATCTATCTATCTATCTATCTATCTATCTATCTATCTATCTATCTATCTATCTATCTATCTATCTATCTATCTATCTATTATATAGTGCCTTTCATATCTATCTATCTATCTATCTATCTATCTATCTATCTATCTATCTATCTATCTATCTATCTATCTATCTATCTATCTAATCCTGCCAACTATGCTAAAATATCCATCTATCTATCATACAGTGCCTTTCATCTATCTATCTATCTATCTATCTATCTATCTATCTATCTATCTATCTATCTATCTATCTATCTATCTATCTATCTATCTATCTATCTATCTATCTATTATTATAGTGCCTTTCATATCTATCTATCTATCTATCTATCTATCTATCTATCTATCTATCTATCTATCTATCTATCTATCTATCTATCTATCTATTATATAGTGCCTTTCATATCTATCTATCTATCTATCTATCTATCTATCTATCTATCTATCTATCTATCTATCTATCTATCTATCTATCTATCTATCTATCTAATCCTGCCAGCTATGCTAAAATATCCATCTATCTATCATACAGTACCTTTCATCTATCTATCTATCTATCTATCTATCTATCTATCTATCTATCTATCTATCTATCTATCTATCTATCTATCTATCTATCTATCTATCTATCTATCTATCTATCTAATCCTGCCAACTATGCTAAAATATCCATCTATCTATCATACAGTACCTTTCATCTATCTATCTATCTATCTATCTATCTATCTATCTATCTATCTATCTATCTATCTATCTATCTATCTATCTATCATGTAGTGCCTTTCATATCTATCTATCTATCTATCTATCTATCTATCTATCTATCTATCTATCTATCTATCTATCTATCTATCTATCTATCTATCTATCTATCTATCTATCTATCTATCTATCTATGGTGTCTGCATATCTGTTTACCTATTAGGCCATTGATATCACTCAGTGCCTATTGCATCTATCAGTCTTTTCATTATATAGTGCCTTTCATGGCCATATATCAATTATGTAGTGACGTTTAATGCTATCTATTTTTTATACAGTGCCTTTGTATATCTATTTATCATAGTGCCTTTCAGGCTCTCTCTTCATGTACCAGAGAGTCAGTCAGTCAGTCAGTCAGTCATTTTCCAACCCTCTATATCCTAACACAGGGTCACGGGGGTCTGCTGGAGCCAATCCCAACCAACACAGGGCACAAGACAGGAAATAAACCCCGGGCAGGGCGCCAGTCCACCGTAGGTACCAGAGAGTGTCTTTCATAAATCTGCCCCTCTATGTATACTGTATATCCTATAGTGCCTATCAGACCAGTCTATCTATTTGTTAAGTCGTGCCTTTTATGGCTGTCTGCCCGTCCATGTACATTATATCTAAACTGATTTGAAGCCAGCTATCCCTCTTGGAGCTGTGAGGCAGCAGCCCACCACAGTGTAGCCCCTCTGCTTATCTCTTAAATGTCTGCTTCTGTCTGAGGTGTGAGGAGGAGTCTGTGGTTTCTTTCAGAGCCCCTTGGCCCACTCCTGTATCACCCTGCAAGGAAAGTCAGGAAGATGAAGGAATCTAACATATCCTAACTAGAGGGCAAGTAATGAAGCGTTATTGTTTAGGAAACTTTCTTTTGAAATGTGTGCCTTTCAGTTCTTTCCAGCCTGTATGAAGTTTGCAAGCTGGAATTCCTGCATGTGTTTTTATATCCCAAATAGATTTATTTTGGAAGGGGGGAAGGGGAAAGGGGGATTAACGTATGTGGGTGGCTGCAGCTAATGGAGCGACATCAAAGTTTTCACGGCTGGGCCTGAACCTTTCATTATTTAAGGTAAACATTCCCCGGATTTATTGTGTGTATTTTGAGCGTCATTGTTTCCAGGGCTTTGGGAGGGGTGCCACCGCGGGTTTCTCTGTGTGCTCCCCCTGGATGAGTCCTAAAGCTGCAAGTCAAACTAAAAGAGGGAGCAGAGCGGCGCACCTGTCGGCCTTGTTCTAATGTAGGACGCTGTTCAGCGGCGGGGGTCTGGGTTTGGGGTGGGTGGATGAAACATACGAGGCTCCAGTGAGAGTAACCACCATGGGATGTCTGCCCATCCGTCAGTTTCCGGAGTCTGCTTGGCATAGGAGCAGTTCACCTACTGAAAACACCACATGGCACATCAGCCCAGACTAGGGCTTCAATGGCGGATTTTATGTCATTTAGTTAACATGAGGCCTGCCACTCTGAATTGGCGCTCACTTGTGTGACAGCCAGGCTGAGTACAACATGTCATTTTTTCACAGCCATGTGGTTTCCCCTCACTAAATTTAGGACTTACAATTGCACAAGAAGCTAAGGCAGAAGAAACGAGGCAGTGAGGAGATCTGATAACAGGCCGTTCTCATGGTGGGGCCAGAGGCAGCGGGCGCTGCGTTTGTGGCGACAGGCAGCAGGATCATCTCGCTCCTTTCTCTTACATCATGTGTCTGTTCTGGGAATGAACTTCTAACCGTGTTTCAAATTCAGAACTTCTAATAGGGGTCCTGCTGAATTCTGAATCATTACTGCATACTGATAACAGTCATTATTCTTATTTGTAGAAATCTTGTGGATTTGTGAGCAGATTGTAACAATTACTGCCATTTTGGTGGCTTATTTTCCTTTATCTCTGTAATAGCGACGTCTTTTTTTTTTTTCTTCTTCTTTGTACTTTTCCTACTGCAAAGCCATTTTTCCCTTTGGGATAACAAAGTCAACTACATAAACCTAAAGCCGATGTCACATGACTTCTAGTCATAGGGTTTGTCAGATTTGCTGACCACAGTTGCTGATGGCATCACTGGAGCGACTGAAAATCAGCAGGCATTTCAAATTTAGGGACTGTGTAATGCACACCCTTATGTGACAGCTGTCAAGCTAAAAAAACAATTGGCTCCATCATTTCGCTCACAGAAATAAGGATTTATTTGTAACTAGCCAACCCGCGGCGTAGCATACGCCGCATAATTATGTATTGATGGGTGAACACTTCCTGAAAGACACAGTTGTCCAAATGGGATTGGTTTTGAGGATACGACTGTAGGTGAATGAAAAGCTGGAACTCTGGAGAGGGCAACATACAATACAGCGTTTGACACGCTGCATACAGCGATTCACATACGCGACAAACAAACTGTTTTACACGCTGCATACAGCGATTCACATCGAAGCATAGACACTGCTAAGACCATAGGATACCCCTCGCAAACTGTTTTACACGCCGCATACAGCGATTCACATCCGCGACAAACAAACTGTTTTACACGCTGCATACAGTGATTCACATCCGCGACAAACAAACTGTTTTACACGCCGCATACAGCGATTCACATCCGCGACAAACAAACTGTTTTACACGCCGCATACAGCGATTCACATCCGCGACAAACAAACTGTTTTACACGCTGCATACAGCGATTCACATCTGCGACAAACAAACTGTTTTACACGCCGCATACAGTGATTCACATCCGCGACAAACAAACTGTTTTACACGCCGCATACAGTGATTCACATCCGCGACAAACAAACTGTTTTACACGCTGCATACAGTGATTCACATCCGCGACAAACAAACTGTTTTACACGCCGCATACAGCGATTCACATCCGCGACAAACAAACTGTTTTACACGCTGCATACAGCGATTCACATCCGCGACAAACAAACTGTTTTACACGCTGCATACAGTGATTCACATCCGCGACAAACAAACTGTTTTACACGCTGCATACAGCGATTCACATCCGCGACAAACAAACTGTTTTACACGCTGCATACAGTGATTCACATCCGCGACAAACAAACTGTTTTACACGCTGCATACAGCGATTCACATCCGCGACAAACAAACTGTTTTACACGCTGCATACAGTGATTCACATCCGCGACAAACAAACTGTTTTACACGCCGCATACAGCGATTCACATCCGCGACAAACAAACTGTTTTACACGCTGCATACAGCGATTCACATCGAAGCATAGACACTGCTAAAACCATAGGATACCCCTCGCAAACTGTTTTACACGCTGCATACAGCAATTCACATCCGCGACAAACAAACTGTTTTACACGCCGTCTACAGACAATTCCTTTGACTTCATGCTTGGTTTGTGCTCTGACATGAACTTTCAACTATGGGACCTTCTATAGACAGGTGTGTGCCTTTCCAAATCAGGTCCAGTCAACTGAATTTACCACAGGTGGACTCCAATGAAGCTGCAGAAACATCTCAAGGATGATCAGGGGAAACAGGAGGCACCTGAGCTCAATTTGGAGCTTCATGGCAAAGGCTGTGAATACTTATGTACATGGGATTTCTCAATTTTTTTTATTTTTAATAAATTTGCAAAAATCTCAAGTAAACTTTTTTCACGTTGTCATTATGGGGTGTTGTGTGTAGAATTCTGAGGAAAAAAATGAATTTAATCCATTTTGGAATAAGGCTGTAACATAACAAAATGTGGACAAAGTGATGAAGCGCTGTGAATACTTTCTGGATGCGCTGTATTTCCGGCCCCGGGCCTGGTGAAATCTCTTGGCACAAAGTCTCGTCTCGTGAGACATGAAAGTGTCTCTCTGAGAAACTCACGTCTCGTCTCCTACCTACGATTTTTTTTATTATAATAGAGAGACATGCAGGGTATTTTTTGGGATTCTTTTCTTGTCTCCTTAGAGAGTCAAGGCTGGGGGGCTTGTCAAAAGAAAGGGCCTGTTAAAGCCTATTGTGACACTCCTTGTGTGATTTTGGGCTCTACGAATATAAACTGTATTGTATTGTAATGCATCAGTGACTTCCTTGTGATTTTGTGTCGAACTGAACTCCGCATTCCCACAATTGGGCTATAATGTAATCTTACAGCCACTAATCATGGTGGAGGGGGACGTGTTGCATGTTGATTAGCGCATTCAAGTAAGAATTTCGCTAAGCTTTTGACTCACATATGACAATAAGGACCCTATAACCCCATAATGGTGAAAGTCACTTTGCGTGTGTGATTGCCCCGTTTTGGACATGTGACATTGGCTTTAGGTTTATGTAGTTGACTTTGTTATCCCCAAGGGGAAAATGTCTTTGCAGTAGGAAAGTACCTCTCAGAGGTGGGTCGCTGTCTTGAGCCTGGTGCTGCCCCATGACCTTGCAATGGACAAAGAGAATTCAGAAAACATACCTAGAGGTAGACAGAGAGGCAGACATCACTGTGTGGTCTTTCTATAAAAACAGACTGCTAAATGAGTTACCTCATATTGTAAACACCACTCTAATTCATAATGAGGATTCCATCCATGTATAAAATGTCCATCCATCCATTTTCCAACCCGCTGAATCTGAACACAGGGTCACGGGGGTCTGCTGGAGCCAATCCCAGCCAACACAGGGCACAAGGCAGGAACCAATCCTGGGCAGGGTGCCAACCCACCTCAGGACACACACAAACACACACTAGGGCCAATTTAGAAACGCCAGTCCACCTAACCTGCATGTCTTTGGACTGTGGGAGGAAACCCACACAGACAATATGCAAACTCCACACAGGGAGGACCCGGGAAGCGAACCCAGGTCCCCAGGTCTCCCAACTGCGAGGCAGCAGTCACACACTTCAGTCATTTCACCTATTAGCCGAGGTGTTCCCCCAACCAACATCTCATCCAGGTCCTTCTAGAAGGTTTTCAAGGTGAATTCATTCCTCACATGGCATCAACCCCAAACAACAGCCCACTCCACGCTGTGCCACCACAAAGTCACTAATGTCTCAGGGGACCCATTAGACCAGTTGAGATGAGAGCAGGCCATTCAGCCAAACAAAGCTCTCCAGTCCTGTTCACTTAATTCTTCTAAAATAAACATCAAGTTGAGTTCTGAGGGTCCCTAAAGTCCTCCTGTCCACCACACTACTTGGTTGCTTATTCCAAGTGTCTCTGGCTCTCTGTGTGAAGAAAAATGTTCAGATGTTTGTGTGAAATGTACCCATCACAAGTTTCCAGCTGTGTCCCCGTATTCTTGATGAGCTCATTTTAAAATCACAGTCTTGATCCATTGAACTAATTCCTGTCATAATTTTAAACACTTCAGTCATTTCACCTATTAGCTGAGGTGTTCCCGCAACCAACATCTCATCCAGGTCCTTCTAGAAGGTTTTCAAGGTGAATTCATTCCTCACATGGCATCAACCCCAAACAACAGCCCACTCCACGCTGTGCCACCACAAAGTCAGTAAGGTCTCGGGGGACCCATTAGACCAGTTGAGATGAGAGCAGGCCATTCAGCCCAACAAAGCTTTCCAGTCCTGTTCACTTAATTCTTCTAAAATGAACATCAAGTTGAGTTCTGAGAGTCCCTAAAGTTCTCCTGTCCTCCACACTACTTGGTCGCTTATTCCAAGTGTCTGTGGTTCTCTGTGTAAAGTAAAACTTGCTAATGTTTGTGTGAAATTTCCCCTTCACAAGTTTCCAAACTGTGTCCCCGTGTAATTGATGAGCTCACAGTCTCGATCCACTGGACTAATTCCCTTCATATTTTAAACACTTCAGTCAGGTCTTCTCTTAATCTCCTTTTGCTTAAGCTGTAAAGGTTCAGCTCTTTTAATCTTTCCTCATAACTTATCCCCTGTAGCCCTGGACTCAGCCTAGTTGCTCTTCTCTGGACTTTCTCTAGTGCTGTTATGTCCTTTTTGCAGCCTGGAGACCAAAACTGCACCCAGTACTCCAGATGAGGCCTCACCAGTGTGTTATAAAGCTTGAGCAGAACCCCCTGGGACTTGTATGATTTTCATATTGGGACGCCGTGGATTGCCTTTGCTGGCAACTCCTTTTAGCCTTTTTGTGCTCCTCAGAGCTTCGTGTTATCACAGAGGATTTTTTGGATTAATAAATCTTTTGTTTTTTAATATTCTAGGATGGCTCTCTTGTTATGGGGTCCCCCCAACCAACATCTCATCGAGATGAGAGCAGGCCATTCAGCCCAACAAAGCTCTCCAGTCCTACCCACTTAATGCTTCTGCAATAACCTCAAGTCGAGTTTTGAAAGTCCCTAAAGTCCTCCTGTCGATCACACTACTTGGTCATATATTCCAAGTGTCTCTGGCTCACTGTGTGAAGAAAAACGTTCAGATGTTTGTGCGAAATTTACCCTTCACTAGTTTCCAACTGTGTCCCCATATTCTTGATGAACTCGTTTTAACATCACCATCTCAATCCACTGAACTAATTCCCTTCATAATTTTAAACACTTCAGACATTTCAACCTATTAGCTGAGGTGTTCCCCCAACCAACATCTCAACCAGGTCCTTCTAAAAGGTTTTCAAGGTGAATTCATTCCTCACATGGCATCAACCCCAAACAACAGCCCACTCCACGCTGTGCCACCACAAAGTCACTAAGGTCTCAGGGGACCCATTAGACCAGTTGAGATGAGAGCAGGCCATTCAGCCCAACAAAGCTCTCCAGTCCTGTTCACTTAATTCTTCTAAAATAAACATCAAGTTGACTTCTGAAGGTCCCTAAAGTCCTCCTGTCCACCACACTACTTGGTCGCTTATTCCAAGTGTCTGTGGTTCTCTGTGTAAAGTAAAACTTGCTAATGTTTGTGTGAAATTTCCCCTTCACAAGTTTCCAACTGTGTCCCCGTGTTCTTGATGAGCTCACAGTCTTGATCCACTGGACTAATTCCCTTCATAATTTTAAACACTTCAGTCAGGTCTTCTCTTAATCTCCTTTTGCTTAAACTGTAAAGGTTCAGCTCTTTTAATCTTTCCTCATAACTTATCCCCTGTAGCCCTGGACTCAGCCTACTTGCTCTTCTCTGGACTTTCTCCAGTGCTGTTTTGTCCTTTTTGCAGCCTGGAGACCAAAACTGCACCCAGTACTCCAGATGAGGCCTCACCAGTGTGTTATAAAGCTTGAGCAGAACCTCCTGGGACTTGTATGATTTTCATATTGGGACGCCGTGGATTGCCTTTGCTGGCAACTCCTTTTAGCCTTTTTGTGCTCCTCAGAGCTTCGTGTTATCACAGAGGATTTTTTGGATTAATAAATCTTT
Organism: Erpetoichthys calabaricus; assembly: GCF_900747795.2. Lineage (NCBI taxonomy): Eukaryota > Metazoa > Chordata > Cladistia > Polypteriformes > Polypteridae > Erpetoichthys > Erpetoichthys calabaricus. The sequence goes on from NC_041400.2 coordinate 9,547,157, forward strand.
TGTTTTTTAATATTCTAGGTGGCCCTCTTGTTATGGGGTCCTCTCAGAGGTGGGTTCCTGCTATGCTACCTGGTGCTGCCCTGTGATACTGCAATGGACAAACAGAACTCAGTAAACATCCATACAGGTAGGCAGAGAGACAGACGCACACCACTGGGTAGACTTTCTACAAAAACAGACTGCTAAATGAGTTACCTCCGGCCCCGTCTTTTATATCGTAAGCAGCACTCTACTTCATAATGAGGATTCCATCCTGTATGAAATTTTCTTCTTATATTTCATAAGGAAATGTGTCTGCCAGTGAAAGAGCAAATGATACCCCGGCTTTAGATTTGCAGCCACATACGGAATTATACACTGATCAGGTGAGATGCAATCTGAAGCACATCATGCACACCTTCGCAGAACAATTCACAAATAAACGTATTGTTAGACAACGCCGGGTAAAATAGAAGTGCAGACGTGATACATAATTAAGCTCTGTATGTCTGAAATCTTTAAATAATTTGGAAAATTAGGATGGGGGTTGAAAACGCCTATGAAACTGGGTAAGACATCCGAGTTTCATTTCAACTGCTTGGTTTTGCTGCCACGTTTGGGCACACTGAGCTCATTTCTGTCAGAGGGCTAGCGGACATTTTCTGTTCATTTGTACATTAAGAGGTTTCGGCCGCAGACCTGTCACAAACGCTTTCTGCTCAATATGTGGTTTAGATGAGATGCCTCTCGTGGGCAGCAAAGTGGCACAGACTGTACTGCCAGGTTCACCCCGCGATTACCCCCATCCACCGTCAGGTTTTTTTTTACTTCTGTCGATGGTCTGCTTTCTTGTCGATTCATTTCAACCATGGCGTACTGATGTGCTGTCAGCTGGGTTGAGCAAGCAATGAGGAAAGTTGTGGGCACTTCCAGGCACCTCAGAAGGTAGAATCCATAAAGATCACGGACCGCCGCTTCAGTCCACAATTTCAAGAGATTCTCCTGCTTCTCTGAACTGCTGGGGCCGGGCAAGCAAAACGCTGAGGCTGAGAACGGGCCCTCCATTTGCCGTCAGCAACATCTGGACTGCCTTAACGGTTGATTTACTGGGCAGCTAGCAAAATACGATGATAGCTCTTTGCTCACAAGTGGACGTTTTTCACAAAGCCGATGCACGCCACATGTCTTTCTTCTGTGTCTCATTTAACAACTTCTGGGTGCATGTAAGTGGCACCTGACACAGAGCTGCCATTCTACTACCTGTGATGAGCCTGCAGTGGCAGCGCCTCACGATGAAAAAGTCATTGAATGCACAGAATACTGTATATAATATAATATTATCATTACCGTGTGTCACCATGCTTCAGGGCCCCGAGGGACCGTAGTGTGTCAGAGCATCAATGGAAGACCCATGAGGACAACACATAAACTCCACATGAGAAAAGCAACAGGGCACGGGATTCAGAGCCAAAATGCCAAGTGGCAGAACCACTGTGCTACTAACCCATTCCTTTATATACTACTATATACATAGTGTACTTAAATATCTATGTGTGTGTGTACATAGAGCAATACAGCACCCTATAGTGATACATATACTGTACTGTACATATCTTAATAACATACCTCATAGCGGTCACTATCTATATAATGCTATTTCATCCCACAGTGGTCACCATAACTAGAAAGATGCAGCTCACCATAGCAGTCAATACAGTCAGTATGATGATGATGATGATGTATTAACGTGTAATGGTCAATATATCACTAGCGCACACTGCAGTGGAGTGGTGGCTCTGAGGCTAGGGCTCTGCACTGGCCATCAGAAGGTTGCCGGTTGAAATCCCGTAAATGCCAATAGGGACTCTGCTCTGTTGGGCCCTTGATGCCCTTAACCTGCAATTGCTGAGCGCTTTGAGTAGTGAGAATAGCCTTATATAAATGCAAAAGAATTACTATTATGATACAGCAACCCGCATTGCAGTCATTATATGGAAGACAAGTATTAGAATAATTACAAAATATTTGCTATCTGTTGCCTTACGTGTGCCTTCAACTTTCCTCTGTATTTGTCTGTGTGAATTCATCTTCATTGGCCCTCCGTCTCTCGAGTGCATTCCTGTAAAGCCTGCTTCCCAGGCTCGGTCATTATTTTTGAGGTGCCTTTCTCACCTCCTGACCGGTTTTATACTTTGTGTCCTTGCAGGCGACCCTCTCAGCGCGTCTCCTACACCTTTACTCTTCTGCGTGTGTCTCTCATTCGCACTTCATCTTTCGTTACATCACTAAAGCCAAACTAACCACTTACACCAAAGATAAGCTAACCACTATACATATAAAACATATACATCACAGTATATTAGATACTATATTATATTATACACATATATTCAGTACCTACATATACTATGCATAGATAGATGGATGAAGGATTGATAGAAAAGGCACTATGTAACAAACAGATAAATGACAGGCACCATATAACACATAGATAGATAGATAGATAGATAGATAGATAGATAGATAGATAGATAGATAGATAGATAGATAGATAGATAGATAGATAGATAGATAGATAGATAGATAGATATTAGACGCAATTTAGTAGATAGAACACTATATAAAACACAGACAGGAAAGGCGCTATATAATAGACAGATGTAGATAGATGGGACGGAATTTAATAGATATAACACTATATAAAACACTGACAGTTAGGAAAGGCGCTATATAATAGACAGATGTAGATAGATGAGACACAATTTAATAGATAGAACAGTATATAATACACAGTCAGGAAAGGCGCTATATAATAGACAGATACTATTCAAATGGCAGTGTTAGGATTGAAAGCTGAAGCTGTAATACTCATAACCCAAACTGAGATCCTGTTATGGTGGTGTAAACCGCAAGACAATGATTAGATTTTTATATTATGTACATTAAAGAACCCTGCGGTGGGTTGGCACCCTGCCCAGGATTGGTTCCTGCCTTGTGCCCTGTGTTGGCTGGGATTGGCTCCAGCAGACCCCCGTGACCCTGTGTTCGAATTCAGCGGGTTGGAACATAGATGGATGGATGGACATTAAAGAACCATCAACATCAAATCAAATTAATAATATATTGAACAATTATTATAAAGGTAAAGTTGAATAAATCACATAAGTAAAATAAGGGTAAAGTACCACTTCCTGTTAGCGAAAATAGCTCAAAAGTTGATAGAAATCTACGTTTTGGACCTAATACTTGTATACAAAATTTGGTTGACTTAACTGAAAGCGTACTCAAATTATCGTGTTTACACACACAGACATTCAGAATTCCAAAAATGGTATTTTTAGACTCAGGGAGGTCTAAAACGTCGAGATTCATCACAATGTTGAAATGGAATTTGTGGACGATTACAGTACTTTCCCTATACTTCATATATGAGAAATTTTTTAAAAAATGTAGCACCCTCTAGTGGTTATGACATCACTACACAATCTATATAACGATTTAGCTCCTCATATTGGTCAGCTGCTGTACAGGCTTTTAAATGTTCAAATGCAGCGCAGCAGCTGATCGGGCAAAGAGGAGGTAAAAAAAAAAAAAAACTATTTGTTTCCTATTGTATCACCGTTTAAGAGGGGGTCTCGGAGGAGTGACCGCGTGTCCTTGGGGTGCGTTCAGCCCCCCTTCTTCACAACACGAGCGGCAGAGACACAAAGTGGCTGGCGTGTAGCACAGGCCGGGGGGGGTTGACAAATGAAGCGAGCAGGGAGTGAACCCCCTAGCATAATGCAGGGTGTCCAAAAAGTCTCTTTACAATTTCAACAAATGACTAAAAAGGCAATTGATGAGATATGTTAATTCAATTTGTCCCTTGTACTCTGTCATTATCAAAATTTGTAATCACATTGCATTTGGGTATTTCAGGTACCCTACTGATGAAAGAGAGGCTGTTGAATAAACCCCTAAAAAATGGCTACTCCTCAAGAAAAGGCACAATGTGTATCGTGGTTGAAACAAAATCGGATACGCAGACTCAGCGAAACTACAGAACTAAGTGTGGAAAACATCCACCGTCACGTCCGTCAATTCGTGCATGGCACAAGAAATTGACGGAGACAGGGACAGTACTGGATAAAGAAAGGAGTGGACGACAAAGAATATCAGAGGAAAACGTCAATCGTGTAAGACAATCCTTTGCTTGTTCTCCAACAAAATCCATCCAAACTGCTGCCAGACAGTTATAGCTACCACGTTCAACAGAGCACAAGGTCCTACACAAGAACTTGTGATTGTACGCTTATAAAGTGCAACTCTTACAGGCACTCGAGCCAAATGATAAACCAAGACGAAAAGAGTTTGCCGTTAACATGATGGAACGAATATCTAAGGATGCAACGTTCCTCACCCGAGTTTATTTTAGTGATGAGACCAACCTTCCATGTTTCAGGGCAACTGAACACACATAATGTGAGAATCCCCCATGTGACTAGGGAACTTCACCGAGAGGTGTGGTGTGGGATCATGTGCCATCGAATCACTGGTCCCTTTTTCTTCAACGAGAGATCAGTTACTGCAAATGTTTCCCTTGACCTTTTGACTGAATATGTGACACCACAACTGGATGGCCTTCAACCAACCGTCACTTTCCAGTAAAATTCGGGAACCACCACATTCCTGAATCAAACATTTCCAGATCGCTGGATTGGAAAGGGTGGCCCAATTCCCTGGCCACCTCGTTCACCAGATGTCACTCCCCGGGACTTCTTTCTGTGGGGTTATGTTAAAGATATCGTGTATCGAACAAAGATACGGGACATTAATGACCTGAAGGAAAAGATCACTGATGCCATTGCCACCATTGATGATGCTATGCTACAGAGAACATGGCAAGAAATCGAACACCGTCTTGATGTGCTTCGTGCAGCTAATGGTGCCCATACAGAGGTGTATTAAATGAGGCAAAAAAAACTTCAATGTCTACTCCTCATTTTGTAATAAGTGCCACAGATTTGTCCATTCATTTGTTTTTTAATAAAATTTTGAAATTGTCCACTTTGTGGACACCCTGTATAATAATAATTACCTAATAATCTAATTATACAGTATGTATAATGGTTACTGGATTTTCTCACCAACCACCCCCAGTCTGTCAGGATGTGCAAACACACATCCTCCATCCTTAACCAGAGCACTGGTGTGCCACGGGGATGTGTACTAAGTCCTCTTCTCTATGCACTCTTCACCCAAGTCTGTCAACCAGATCCAGCATCCATCCAATATCCAACCCACTATATCCTAACTACAGGGTCACGGGGGTCTGCTGGAGTCAATCCCAGCCACCACAGAGCGCAAGGAAGGAAACAAAGCCCGGGCAGGGCGCCAGCCCACCGCAGAGCTCTTTTAGTCTTTCCTCGTAACTCATCCCCTGTAGCCCTGGACTCAGCCTAGTTGCTCTTCTCTGGACCTTCTCTAGTGCTGTTATGTCCTTTTTGTAGCCTGGAGACCAAAACTGCACCCAGGACTCCACATGAGGCCTCACCAGTGTGTTATAAAGCTTCAGCAGAACCTCCTGGGACCCATGACCTGATTAAGGTGGGTGCTATTGATGCTGCAGCAATAGGTAGGCCCACTCCTGAAACAGGCCCAGATGAAAACAGATGAGAATTTTCCTGAAGCTGAACCGTTTTCCTTTGCTATATTAACCTCAAAATAATTCTTAGAATGAAATTTGGAGTCCGACTTTCAGACGCCTAGACACAGCGTTACTGATTATACAGTTGCTATTGTTCTTTGCGCTGTGATGTAACTATAACGTCGTCGTGTTTATTGTTAACTGAAGATTTCAAGTTAATGCTATCAATTTTCCGTTATACAGTTTACTTAGTAATTTAGCTGCGTTTTTTGCAATATCTTGGGGATTCTTGCAACTTTATTATTGTTCGGTAAGTGCCACGTAGTGAATTTTTCACCTTGAAAGTTAGTTGTACAGTAAAAATCAATCGCTATTTAAATGGTGTGAAAGATGGCCGGCCATATATTCCGGCCCACACCTCCAAGCCACCAGATGGAGCCCTCCCAGCAGCATGGAGGTTCCCCGAATTCCAGCAGGGCATCATGGACCTTGTAGTATTTATAAACAGCCCTACTGGAAACCATGGGGACCACCAGGAGCCGCTGTAGGGAGGCTTGGGGAGTGCTATGTGCCCTATAACCCATGAACAGTAGGAACGACGTGCTTCCGGGATGAAGAAAAGGACTTTGTATCTGACCCGGAAGTGATAAGGAATCACATGGACTGTAGGGTGGATTCACTTCCGGGTCAGGAGATATAAAAGGACCATGGGAAATCCCAGACACTGAGCTGAGCTGGGAGGAAGGGTGGCAACGCGTCTGGGAGTGGAGGATTGGTATTGAGAATTGTATTAGTGATTGGTTTATTGTATGAGTAGTGTGGAGTGGAGGGTGCTTGGTGCACATTATTATAATAAAAACAATAATAATTGGCGTGGTACCTGAGGGTTCAAGAGGACAATAGCGCCCTCAACTGCTACAATGGTTATCTGTAAAGGTAAAACTAAAAGCCGGCCCGTGGGGCCCGGCACGGATGTTTAGAATTTTTAAAATCCTCGACAGGATTCTGGTCTATTATGAAATTTAAATTGTGGAAAAGTTTTAACCCTCAAGAGCCTGAACTGAGTCACTTTGACCCAATGTCTCTGCAAATTCATTTTTTCTTACTCTGTTTCGTAAGAGAATTGCGAAATTTTGTGTATTTCATTGTTAGGTTTTCTGCATTAAGTGCACTTTTCAGACAATTGCTATTGAATGTTGATGTTACATAGTTTGATGTTAATCTCGAGTTTTTACGATACTACGTCGTTATTATTATTCATGTTCAATAAAGGCTGGCTGGTTGCGTCGCAAGCAATTAAGGCTCCTTGGTCGGTCTGAGTGCGCACGTACGGTGAGAGTGTCGAATGCACCAATGCTGAGAAAAAATACAGCTTTTCTACGCTGCAGCATCAGGCCCAATTTCATCTTAATCCGGCCCTGGGCCCACCGCAGACTTTATGAACATACACATGTAATACGACTTCATTTGCTCTGATGAAAGTTCATTTTTAACACTCACACACACACTCACACACACACACACTCTCTCACTCATCCAGCTATATAAACAGCACATCAATTACATTTAACACTCTGCAGAAAGACACAGCCACCCAAAACAAAGGGGCTTTAATCCTGGCAGCGTACTCTGCAGTGAATCTGAGCAGACATGAGCACCAAAAACAAAAGTCTTTTTAAGTTCAAGCAGTAATAAAATTGCAACACAGACATAAAAATGGAAAGCCATTATGGCAAGTGAGTAAATAAAGTTAGCATCTCCAAAGACAGCAGCTACGCTTGAAATGAAAATGTAAAAATGAAAGAACACCCACAGGCAGGAAGACAATGCGGTTCAGGAGAGAGAAAAAAAATAACAAGGTTGCGAAAAAAGATTTCCAGGCCGGGCGAGTCTTTAATTTTTTATTTTTTTCCAGATGTGTGTGTGTCTGTGTGCTTCCTTACAGTCTACTGTATATCCCTGGACTTTAGGAAGTCTCACATCTGGAATTTGGAACAACATCTTCTGAAAGATGGCCTCTGTTGTTTTCTTTTTTTGGTGTCTTACTGCCGGAGCCAGCTGGTGCTTGAAAAACCAACTCAAACTCTGGATGAGTCACGATTACGAAGCCATACGGCGGCAAGCCAAGCAAATCCCTGAAATGAGTACGCGGTGCAGTGGATCAACGTCGGCTCTGTGCTCCTTCAGATTAAAGGAGCGAGCAGCACGCAGACTCCACTTCAGGGCCCTCTCTCCACTTGGGAATGTCCCCTTGGGATTAATAAAGAATCTATCTATCTATCTATCTATCTATCTATCTATCTATCTATCTATCTATCTATCTATCTATCTATCTATCTATCTATCTATCTATCTGTCTGTCTGTCTGTCTGTCTGTCTGTCTGTCTGTCTGTCTGTCTGTCTGTCTATTATATAGTGCCTTTCCTATCTATCTATCTATCTATCTATCTATCTATCTATCTATCTATCTATCTATCTATCTATTATTTAGTGCCTTACATTATCTATCTATCTATCTATCTATCTATCTATCTATCTATCTATCTATCTATCTATCTATCTATCTATCTATCTATCTATCTATCTGTCTGTCTGTCTGTCTGTCTGTCTGTCTGTCTATTATATAGTGCCTTTCCTATCTATCTATCTATCTATCTATCTATCTATCTATCTATCTATCTATCTATCTATCTATCTATCTATCTGTCTATTATATAGTGCCTTACATATCTATCTATCTATCTATCTATCTATCTATCTATCTATCTATCTATCTATCTATCTATCTATCTATCTATCTATCTATCTATCTATCTATCTATTATATAGTGCCTTACATATCTATCTATCTATCTCTCTATCTATCTATCTATTATATAGTGCCTTACATATCTCTCTATCTATATTTCTATCTACAGTGCATCCAGAAAGTATTCACAGCGCATCACTTTCTCCACATTTTATGTTACAGCCTTATTCCAAAATGGATTAAATTCATTTTTTTCCTCAGAATTCTACACACAACACCCCATAATGACAACGTGAAAAAAGTTTACTTGTGGTTTTTGCAAATTTATTAAAAATAAAAAAACTGAGAAATCCCATGTCCATAAGTATTCACAGCCTTTGCTCAATACTTTGTCGATGCACCTTTGGCAGCAATTACAGCCTCAAGTCTTGTTGAATATGATGCCACAAGCTTGGCACACCTATCCTTGGCCAGTGTCGCCCATTCCTCTTTGCAGCACCTCTCAAGCTCCATCAGGTTGGATGGGAAGCGTTGGTGCACAGCCATTTTAAGATCTCTCCAGAGATGTTCAATCGGATTCAAGTCTGGGCTCTGACTGGGCCACTCAAGGACATTCACAGAGTTGTCCTGAAGCCACTCCTTTGATATCTTGGCTGTGTGCTTAGGGTTGTTGTCCTGCTGAAAGATGAACCATCACCCCAGTCTGAGGTCAAGAGCGCTCTGGAGCAGGTTTTCATCCAGGATGTCCCTGTACATTGCTGCAGTCATCTTTCCCTTTATCCTGACTAGTCTCCCAGTCCCTGCCGCTGACAAACATCCCCACAGCATGATGCTGCCACCACCATGCTTCACTGTATGGATGGTACTGGGCCTGGTGATGAGCGGTGCCTGGTTTCCTCCAAACATGACGCCTGGCATTCACACCAAAGAGTTCAATCTTTGTCTCATCAGACCAGAGAATTTTCTCTCTCATGGTCTGAGAGTCCTTCAGGTGCCTTTTGGCAAACTCCAGGTGGGCTGCCATGTGCCTTTTACTAAGGAGTGGCTTCCGTCTGGCCACTCTACCATACAGGCCTGATTGGTGGATTGCTGCAGAGATGGTTGTCCTTCTGGAAGGTTCTCCTCTCTCCACAGAGGACCTCTGAAGCTCTGACAGAGTGACCATCGGGTTCTTGGTCACCTCCCTGACTAAGGCCCTTCTCCGCCGATCACTCAGTTTAGATGGCTGGCCAGCTCTAGGAAGAGTCCTGGTGGTTTTGAACTTCTTCCACTTATGGATGATGGAGGCCACTGTGCTCATTGGGACCTTCAAAGCAGCAGAAATTTTTCTGTAACCTTCCCCAGATTTGTGACTCGAGACAATCCTTTCTCGGAGGTCTACAGACAATTCCTTTGACTTCATGCTTGGTTTGTGCTCTGACATGAACTGTCAACTGTGGGACCTTATATAGACAGGTGTGTGCCTTTCCAAATCATGTCCAGTCAACTGAATTTACCACAGGTGGACTCCAATGAAGCTGCAGAAACATCTCAAGGATGATCAGGGGAAACAGGAGGCACCTGAGCTCAATTTCGAGTTTCATGGCAAAGGCTGTGAATACTTATGGACATGGGATTTCTCAGTTTTTTTATTTTTAATAAATTTGCAAAAACCTCAAGTAAACTTTTTTCACGTTGTTATTATGGGGTGTTGTGTGTAGAATGTCATGAAGCACTGTGAATACTTTCTGCATGCACTCTATCTATCTATCTATCTATCTATCTATCTATCTATCTATCTATCTATCTATCTATCTATCTATCTATCTATCTATCTATCTATCTATCTATCTATCTATCTATTATATAGTGCCCTTCATAATCTATCTATCTATCTATCTAAAAGAGTGACCGACCAAACTGACCAACCGACTGACCACACGCATCACAGCCAAAAACAGCGCCGCTAAGGCAATAAAACAGAAAAATGGCACAAAAGAGCTGTGGCCACACTAAAGCAGCAAACAAAACGGCATCAACTGAATAAAAATAAAAATAACAATCAAAAGAGCAGAAGGGAATCAAACTGACTACTGAGAAATTCAAATCACCACATAGAGAAACTCAGCGAGACACTAAGAACAATGATTAAAGGCATGGGTGGCAGAAAAAGTACTATATGATAGATAGATAGATAGATAGATAGATAGATAGATAGATAGATAGATAGATAGATAGATAGATAGATAGATAGATAGATAGATAGATAGATAGATAGATAGATAGATAGATAGATAGATAGATATGAAAGGCACTATATAAGGATAGATAGATAGATAGATAGATAGATAGATAGATAGATAGATAGATAGATAGATAGATAGATAGATAGATAGATAGATAGATAGATAGATAGATAGATAGATAGATAGATAGATAGATAGATAGATAGATAGATACTTTATTAATCCCAAGGGGAAATTCACAAGCATCAGTTCACGGATTTCAGGGCCAACAAAAACACCTTCCTTCATTTGGGCTTCACTTTTCTCGAGACCAAACTTATTTCTTAAATGCTGAAACGCATCGCCTTTACTGTCCAGTCACCCTAGTTGTCCAAGACCTGGAACATCCTAACTAAAAAATGGGACGTGCTGCTGGACGAAAAAGGTTTTCAGATTTGGAGTCAGCAAGTGAAATTTGATAGAGTACAGGTGAAAGAATCCCAGTAGCAAAATGCTTGTTGACCAGTGATATCAATTAATGAACCAACAAGTTTCCCCCCACAGTCCAAAGACATGCAGGTTAGGTGCATTGGTGGTCCTAAATTGTCCCTGGTGTGTGCTTGGTGTGTGTGTGTGTGTGTGTGTGCCCTGTGTTGGCTGAGATTGGCTCCAGCAGACCCCCGGTGACCCTGTAGTTAGGATATAGGAGGTTGGATAATGGATGGATGGATGGATGAACCAACAAATTAACATGTCAGTCAGTCAACCAACCAATCAATAAATCAATATTTCAATGAATGAACCATTCAATCAATTAATTGATCAACCAATAAATCAACCGGTCAAAAAAAATCAATTTCAAAAAAAGCCCATTTAAAACTGATTAGCGTTACTCTGACACAGGATATTGAAAATCAGAATTATTCAATCAACTATCTAATCGATCGATGATTCAATTGTAAATTAATAAATCAATGAACCAACCGAACAAGTAAGCAGTCAATGAACCAACTGATCAACCAAGCTGTCTATAAATCAATATATCAGTGAATGTGCCATTCAACCAGTTAATCGATCAATCAATAAATTCATCAACCAGCCAAGTCTCCATTGTGACATTCAGTTTTAATTTTAAATGAATGTACAGTAAATGTCACCAAACCACATGGCATACAAAGATCAGAGTAGATTAGAGTTACTGACTGTGGAAGTCAAAATTAATCACTTAAACAATAAAAACAATAAACAAAAACTGATTAGAGTTACTGTCACAGGAAATTAGAAACCAAAAATTAATCAAGCAATACAAAAAATATTAATTTTATAACTGATTAGTGTTACTCTGAAACTGGATGTTGATAATTAAAGTTAACCAATTAACCGATAAAAAACATTTAAAAACTAATTGGAGTTTCTGAAATAGCAAATCAAAACTCAATCAACCAATAACATAATAAAAACTCTCAAAACCTGATTAGGGAATTGAGAAAATCAATCAGTTAACCAATAAAACAATTTAAACATCTGTTTAGAGTTACTGACACAGTAAATTCCATTAATTATCCAATCTGCTATATCCTAACTACAGGGTCACGGGGGTCTGCTGGAGCCAATTCCAGCCAACATTGGGCACAAGGCAGGAAACAAACCCTGGGCAGGGCGCCAGCCTACCGCAGGGCACACACACACACACACACACACACACACACACACACACACACACACACACACACCAGGGACAATTTAGGATCACCAATGCACCTAACCTAGATGTCTTTGGACTGTGGGAGGAAACCCACGCAGACACGGGGAGACACAGTAAATTGAAAATCAAAAATCAGTCAACCAGTAAGTCAATAAGAATTTCAATACCATACACCTGGCCCCAGTAACCATAACTCAATAACTGGGTTTCACATACGCACATAAGACTGAATGAGCTGATGACGTTTAATGGTTAATTAAAAACTGGGGGCTCCAGAAGCCTAAGACATGAAGAGTAGGTGAACTTTACCTTGTGTGTGTGTGCGTGTGTGTGCTCAAATGCGCCATGCGTTAGAATGGTGTCTCATTCTGGGTTGGTTCCTCCACTGCACATGATGGATGCTGCTGGAACGACCCAAAGCTAACTTAACCAAATTAGACAATGTATGAATGGGTGGACTGCAATAAAATAAAGCAATGGCTACTCATGTTTGGGTTATGGCTCATTTTATTATTTATTTATTTATTTATTTATTTTTGTCCCGTTGCTCTCAAATGACCTGTTTTCAGGTTTTACATTCCTAAGCAGTCTGTGAACAATTCCAACTGTCAAACAATAAGGTACGTTTTTTCTTTCTGTTACAATAAATTGCTATTAAATAGGAAATATGTCGAATACAACGCTCATCCATCTTGTTGACAGAGCTGGCTCAGTCTCAGAGTAAGAATGAGATAACACAGTGTGAGCTAAGGGGTCCTTAAACTCAACTCAGGCAAGCTGCATTTCTTATACAACTTCCAGTTAATCCAAAATGCGGCTGCAAGAATTATTACAAGAACAAGAAAATACGAACACATAACTCCAGTTCTGAAATCCTTACACTGGCTCCCGGTTAAGTTTAGGGCAGATTTCAAAATCCTCCTTTTAACATATAAAGCATTAAATGGCTGAGGTCCGTCTTTACTTGTCTGAACTTATCATGACTTACAAACCAGAGCGCACATTAAGATCTCAAGATGCCGGTCTGCTTATGATTCCAAGGATTAATAAAATAACAGTGGGAGGTTGAGCTTTTAGTTACAGGGCCCCTAAACTGTGGAGTGGTCTGTCTGCTACTATAAGAGATGCCCCTTCACTCTCAGGCTGTACACTCACTACTTCAGTTTAGCACACCATGACTAGAGCTGCTGTGCCGCCCCCCAGAGAACATAAGGCACATATATAAACATAAAGAGACAGATAGATATGAAAGGCACTACAGTATAAGATAGATAGATAGATAGATAGATAGATAGATAGATAGATAGATAGATAGATAGATAGATAGATAGATAGATAGATAGATAGATAGATAGATAGATAGATAGATAGATAGATAGATATGAAAGGCACTATATGATAGATAGATAGATAGATAGATAGATAGATAGATAGATAGATAGATAGATAGATAGATAGATAGATAGATAGATAGATAGATAGATAGATAGATATGAAAGGCACTATATGATAGTTAGATAGATAGATATGAAAGGCACTATATGATAGATAGCATGCATGCACACGCACCTCTCCCAGTCTTTGACCAGCTTGTACTGGGCACTGTTTTGCTGTCGGACAAGTCAAAGAGATAAAAATGAAAGTGGTCCGTTTAAGGCCCTTAGGTAGTGGGTTTCAATCTCGCTACTGACGCTGTGTCACCGTGAGCAGGTCACTGCACCTCTCTGCATTCCAATTGTGTCTCAGATGTTGTAAGTCACCTTGTATAAGGACACAAGTGAGATAATAAGTTATAATAACAATAGTCAGCCAGTCCTGCTGGGACAGACCTCAGCCTTCATTACTCTGAATGGTATTAAGTGGGTCCGACAGTGGATGGGTGGAGGGCACATCCTGTGAAAGCTGCTATATACACTAAATGTTTACAAAGAAACCAGAGCTGACATTAAATGTAAACCACTATGAGCCAAAAACTGGATGCAGATGTTTCAGAAGATTAAGCAGACTAAACACGTGCTTTTATTTTTACAGTTCATTTATGAAAACAGTCACCTTTATGGCTCCTCACCTTCTCAGTTAGTGCTAACAGTACGGACAACATAAAGACTCCAGTGCCAGGGTGGCCAGTTGGTACAAACAGGGTGTGGTGAGTGGCTCATATTATTATTTTTTTCCAGTTTGCTTTAAGCAGTTTACTGCATTGGATAAAGGCATCTGCTAATTTAAACACATCTAAATGTATTGTTATTGTTATTATAAAAATATTTAATTAAACATGCATTATTTTATATATTACCTTTCATTTTTACAATGTCTTTCACCAGTAACTGTGATTATATGTTAAATAATTATATGCTCTTTATATTATATAATATATTATATTATCTACATTATTTTGTTTTATACAGCGCCTTACTATCATATATCCTGTGACAAAACACCCTGGGTGTTTATTAACTATTAAACTGATTAATCCCATTTAATATAACACTCTCAAACTCACTTCATCCAGATACAGGTCACAGGGGGACTGAGTCTATTCTGGCTGCATCTAACACAAGGCAGGAACCCAAGCCAGAGGGAGATGCCAGTCCATTTTGGGTCCCAATCACACACACAAGACCAGTTTGGAATTGCCAGTTCATTTATATGCAAACCCACATGGACAATGAGCAGGCACTGGGCCAAAACTTGGGCCACTCAATCCATGAGACAGCAACACCTTCTACCACACCTATACATTATACAAGCAGGGGTACCTGGCACTGCCAAGGGTGGGGGCATCAACTAAATTTTGGAGCAAAGCAAATCCTACAGCCTTCACTGTATCAGACAAGTATACACAATCAGTTTCATTTGTTCGATTAGATATGTGTGTATAGATAGTATAGTATACCTGTACTAAAAAAGTACTTAAAAAAAAACAATTTTTAAAATTGTACGGTAACAGCGTTTCTTTAATTTTGTGTCCTGGAGATAACTATTAGTTTTCAAACACTTTGTGTATATTTGTGCAATTAGGACCCGAAGGGGCACCCACTCTTTGATTGTTAAATTGAATATATGTACAGTCATATGAAAAAGTTTGGGACCCCCTCTTAATTCTTTGGATTTTTGTTTCTCATTGGCTGAGCTTTCAAAGTAGCAACTTCCTTGTAATATCTGACATGCCTTATGGACACAGTAGGATTTCAGCAGTGACATTAAGTTTATTGGATTAACAGAAAATATACAATATGCATCATAATAAAATTAGACAGGTGCATAAATGTGGTTCCCCCAACAGAGATATGACATCAATACTTAGTTGAGCCTCCTTTTGTAAATCTAACACCTCTAGACGCTGTCCTCCTATAGCCTCTGACAAGTGTCTGATTCTGGATGGAGGTATTGTTCACCATTCTTCATACAAAATCTCTCCAGTTCAGTTCAATTTGATGGACAGCCTGCTTCAAATCATCCCATAGATTTTCGATGATATTCACGTCAGGGGACTGTGATGGCCATTCCATAACATTGTACTTCTCCCTCTGCATGAATGCCTTTGTAGATTTCCAACTGTGTTTTGGGTCATTGTCTTGTTGGAATATCCAACCCCTGCATAACTTCAACTTTGTGACTGATGCTTGAACATTATCCTGAAGAATTTATTGATATTGGGTTGAATTCATCTGACCTTCGACTTTAACAAGGGCCCCAGTCCCTGAACTAGCTACACAGCCCCAGAGCATGATGGGACCTCCACCAAATTTGACAGTAGGTAGCAGGTGTTTTTCTTGGAATGAGGTGTTCTTCTTCTGCCATGCAAAGCGCTTTTTGTTCTGACCAAATAACTCAATTTTTGTCTCATCAGTCCAAAGCACTTTGTTCCAAAATGAATCTGGCTTGTCTAAATGAGCATTGGCATACAACAAGTGACTCTGTTTGTGTTGTGAGTGCAGAAAGGGCTTCTTTCTCATCACCCTGCCATACAGATGTTCTTTGTGCAAATTGCGCTGAATTGTAGAACGATGTACAGATACACCATCTGCAGCCAGATGTTCTTGCAGGTCTTTGGAGGTGATCTGTGGTTGTCTGTCACCATTCTCACAATCCTGTTCATATGCCGCTCCTGGATTTTTCTTGGCCTGCCAGACCTGCTGGTTTAACAGCAACTGTGCTTGTGGCCTTCCATTTCCTGATTCCATTCCTTACAGTTACAGAAACTGACAATTTAAACCTCTGAGATGGCTTTTTGTAGCCTTCCCCTAAACCAGAAGACTCAACGATCTTTGTTTTCAGATCTTTGGAGAGTTGCTTTGAGGATCCCATGCTGTCCCTCTTCAGAGGAGAGTCAAAGGGAAGGAAGCACAACTTGTAATTGACCACCTTAAATACCTTTATATCTCATGATGGGACACAGCTGTCTATGAAGGCTTAATGAGCTCATCACACCAATTTGGTGTTCCAAGTAATCAGCATTGAGCAGTGACAGGCATTCAGATCAGCACAATGACAAGGGGACCCACATTTGTGCACAGCCAGTTCTTCACATTTCATTTAATTTCATACAACTAAATACTGTGTCAATAAAAAACTTTGTTCAGAAAACACCGCAGTACTCAGATATTCCTAGGAAATGAAAGACAGACCACTGTTATCTTTTTGGTTGAAAGAAGAGTTCATTAATTATGAAGGCTGAGAGGGGGTCCCAAACTTTTTCATATGACTGTATTACATCTAGGGCAGCATTGTGGTGCAGTGGGTAGCGCTGCTGCCTCGCAGTTGGGAGATCTGGGGACCTGGGTTCGCTTCCCGGGTCCTCCCTACGTGGAGTTTGCATGTTCTCTCCGTGTCTGCGTGGGTTTCCTCCCACAGTCCAAAGACATGCAGGTTAGGTGCATTGGCAATTGTAAATTGTCCCTAGTGTGTGCTTGGTGTGTGTGTGTGTGTGGGCCCTGAGGTGGGCTGGCGCCCTGCCCAGGGTTTGTTTCCTACCTTGTGCCCTGTGTTGGCTGGGATTGGCTCCAGCAGACCCCCGTGACCCTGTGTTTGGATTCAGCGGGTTGGAAAATGGATGGATGGACATAAATAAATTGTATTGTATTGTATTGCTGCGGTGGGCTGGCTCCCTGACCGGGGTTTGTTTCCTGCCTTGCACCCTGTGTTGGCTGGGATTGGCTCCAGCAGACCCCCGATGGTGGATGGATGTATTACATCTAGTTAGCTCGTATCACCATGGAGGACCCCCCAGTCTTCGAATGTGTATAAACATCAGATGCCCTCCATAATCTTTGGGACAAAGTCACATTTTTTCCTACACTACAAATCAAACAATTCGGACTTTGTGATTAAAGTGCACATTGCAGACTTTCATTTAAGATGATTTGCAGAACATTTTGGTCACATAACACTTTTTCTGTGTGGTCCCCCCAATTTCAGGGCACCATAATGTTTGTCACACCACAGTGGCAGGTCTATTAAAGCCGTCACATTTAGTTCTTTGTCACATAGGAAATGACTGCTTGAAGTCTGCCATTCACAGGTGCTGAGGGTCTTCTCTGGTGATGCTCTGCCAAGCCTCTAATGCAGCCATCTTCAGCTCCTGCTTATTTCGGGGGGCTTGTCCCCTTAAGTTTTCTCTTCAGCATATGGAAGGCATGCTCATCTGGATTGAAATCGAGGTGACTGGTTTGGCCATTCCAGAATTTTCCATTTTTTAGTTTTGATAAACTCTTGTGTTGCCTTAGCAGTCTGTTTGGTTCATTGTCTTGTAAGATGAAGCTCCGTCCACTGAGTTTGGGGGGCACTGACTGGAACTTGAGCAGATCCGATGTTTCTACACCCATCAGAATTCATTGTGCCAGCAGCAGTTCCATCATCAGTGAAGAGAAGTGTGCCAGGACCTGTGGCCGCCATACATGCCCAGCACCACCATGTTTAACAGATGAGGAGGTCTGCTTTGGATCTGCAGCAGTTCCTTTTCATCTCCACACTTTGCTCTCGCCATCACTCTCATGCGGGTTCATCTTTGTCTTGTCTGTCCACAAGACCCATTTCCCAGAATTCTGCAGGCTCTTTGCAGTCACAAACTGTAATCTGGCACATCCTGTTTTTGTGGTTTACATCTTGCAGTTGTGGCCTCTGCATTTCTGTTCATGGAGTCTTCTGCTGATAGTCGTCTCTGACATCCACATCAGCCCCCCTGAAGACTGTTTCTGATCTGTCAGACAAGCGTTGGGGGCTTTTTCTTGACCATAGTGAGGATTCTTCTGTCATCATCAGTGGAGGTCTTCCTTGGCCTAGCAGTCCCTCTGTGATGCCTGAGCCCACCAGTTATTTTCTTCTTCTTCGTGATATTCCAGACAGTTGATTTCGGTCACCCTAAGGTGTCACTGATGTCTTGTTTTTCAGTCTCATAATGGCTTCTTTGTCTTTCGTTGGCACAACTCTTAGTCTAATGTTGAACAGTGACAACTGCAGACTCCAAAGGGTAGAAGCAAGCTGAGGTGTCTTATGAAGTCATGAACCCCACCTGAGGAGTCACAAACACCTGGGACGCCAATTGGCCCAAATATTGTGGTGCCCTGAAAATGTGTTGTGTGACCGAAATGTTTGAAAATCCCCTTAAATGAAAGTCTGCAGTGTGCACTTTAATCACAATGGCTGAATTGTTTGATTTGTAATTTTAAACTATGGAGCAGAGGGGGAAATCGAGGAAAAATGGGTCTTTGTCCCAAACACTATGGAGGTGTTTTCTGCCCATTTTTTTGCTTTTAAATGGATTTAGCTACAAGGTTCACTTCCACTTTTTAAATGCATCAGTATGCATCAATATGGCCGACGTGTCTATGGCGACACAAGTATCTCGATTTTAATGTCCGGTAACTCTTGGGAAAAGCGAAAAACATTTTCACACGAGTGCTTCGGGTCAAATCCAAAGGAAGCCGGAAATGAAGGCTGACAATTCTGCCCATTTACTAACGTGACAAAGTCGGGAACATGACCGGCAGAAATGAAAAGCGCAGAGTGCTTGTTTTCCACCCCTCAGGGAGAATAATTAGCACATATTTCACATCCACGTCAAGGAAAGGAGGCCTCACGGCGCAAGCCCAACCTGCCTGGAAGTCTCGGGGTTGGACTCAAGGGCACCCGCAGTATCAGTTTCGTTCACCTTGCTGCTCTTGGCCTCTTGTAAAATCCTAAGGGGACGTGTAATGAAATTTATTCCTTGTGAGATTACCGATGCCTGCAGTTCAATAGACCTATTAGTCTGTCTCTGTTTTCACTCAGACGCTTCCTGTACTCGTTGGAGTCTTGTGTCTACACCTCGGTTTCTAATCCTTTCAAAATCCACCAATTCGGCAAAATGCCCTTGTGCTAGCAAAGAGAACAAAGGTGCCAGAGGTATCAGGGCCGAGAAACTGATTACTGCAAAACTGTACGGTAGAGCCGTTAATTCACAAATACGTTCAACGAGCCGCTACACCAAACCTCCTGGTTCTTCCATTGTGGGCTCCGTTGGTTTGACTGGAGTTAAGGATTTCATTTCACTGAGGTGCACTCAGCTGACACCTTGTTCAAGGTGGGCTCCTACCCTGTGCCTCTTTCCTGGTTCCAGTCCACCAACACCCAAAATTGGACTAAACATCCATCCATCCATCCATTTTCCAACCCGCTATATTCCTAACTATAGGGTCACGGGGGTCTGCTGGAGCCAATCCCAGCCAACACAGGGCACAAGGCAGGAACCAATCCCGGGCAGGGTGCCAACCCACCACAGGACACACACACAAACACACCAAGCACACACTAGGGCCAATTTAGAATCGCCAATCCACCTAACCTGCATGTCTTTGGACTGTGGGAGGAAACCGGAGTGCCCGGAGGAAACCCACGCAGACACGGGGAGAACATGCAAACTCCACGCAGGGAGGACCCGGGAAGCGAACCCAGGTCTCCTAACTGCGAGGCAGCAGCGCTACCCACTGTGCCACCGTGCTGCCCTTGGACTAAACAGCCTCCATTTAAATCATATTCCTTCTGGGGTTTTGCAATAAATCATAATTCCTACAGAATTGTCAGTCAGTCAGTCATCTTCCAACCTGCTATATCCTAACAGAGGGTCACGGGGGTCTGCTGGAGCCAATCCCAGCCAACACAGGGTGCAAGGCAGGAACAAAATCCCTGGGCAGGGTGCCAGCCCACCGCAGGGCACACACACACACCAAGCACACACTAGGGCAGTGGTTCTCAATCTGTGGGGGGGCGCGAAGTAACAAAAAGGGGGGGCGCGAAGATGTAAAAAAAAAGAAAACAAGAATCAAAAAAATATATAAAAATACATCTATTGAAACCAAAACAAATTAACTTAAACTACATTCTGATACTAGAAAAATAAAAATAGAGTTAGATAAATGTCGATAAAAGTTAAGTAGGTATAATAAAATATGCATCTATGATATATCATTGATTAAAAAAGAACAAATTGGTATTAGTGGGCTCCTTTCAAAAAAATGTTAGGAGGGGCGCAATTAAAACTGTTATGAAAACTCGGGTCGCAAATACTTAAAGGTTGAGAAACGCTGCCCTAGAGACAATTTTTAGGATCGCCAATGCACCTAACCTGCATGTCTTTGGACTGTGGGAGGAAACCCACGCAGACACGGGGAGAACATGCAAATTCCACACAGGGAGGACCCGGGAAGCGAACCCAGTTCTACACCCCTCAGAATTCATTGTGCCACCAACAGTTCCATCATCAGTGAAGAGAAGTGTGCAAGGACCTGTGGCAGCCATACATGCCCAGCACCACCATGTTTAACAGATGAGGAGGTCTGCATTGGATCTTCAGCAGTTCCTTTTCATCTCCACACTTTGCTCTCGCCATCACTCTCATGCGGGTTCATCTTTGTCTTGTCTGTCCATAAGACCCATTTCCCAGAATTCTGCAGGCTCTTTGCAGTCACAAGCTGTAATCTGGCCATCCTGTTTTTGTGGTTTACATCTAGCCGTGTGACCTCTGCATTTCTGTTTCTTGGAGTCTTCTGCTGATAGTCGTCTCTGACATCCACATCAGCCCCCCTGAAGACTGTTTCTGATCTGTCAGACAAGCGCTGGGGGCTTTTTCTTGACCATAGTGAGGATTCTTCTGTCATCATCAGTTGTGGTCTTCCTTGGCCTAGCAGTCCCTTTGTGACGACTGACCCATTTTTCCTCCGTTTATTCTTCTGCTTCACATTTTAAAATTACAAATCAAACAATTCGGACTTTGTGATTAAAGTGCACATTGCAGACTTTCATTTAAGATGATCTGCAGAACATTTTGGTCACATAACACTTTTTCTACACGGTTCCCCAGT
This sequence comes from Erpetoichthys calabaricus, assembly GCF_900747795.2. NCBI lineage: Eukaryota > Metazoa > Chordata > Cladistia > Polypteriformes > Polypteridae > Erpetoichthys > Erpetoichthys calabaricus. The sequence goes on from NC_041400.2 coordinate 9,568,761, forward strand.
TTCAGGGCACCATAATGTTTGTCACACCACAGTGGCAGGTCTATTAAAGACGTCATATTTATTTCTTTGTCGCATTGGAAATGACTGCTTGAAGTCTGCCATTCACAGGTGCTGAGGGTCTTCTCTGGTGACGCTCTGCCAAGCCGCTAATGCAGCCATCTTCAGCTCCTGCTTGTTTTGGGGGCTTGTCCCCTTAAGTTTTCTCTTCGGCATATGGAAGGCATGCTCATCTGGATTGAAATCGGGTGACTGGCTTGGCCATTCCAGAATTTTCCATTTTTTTAGTTTTGATAAACTCTTGTGTTGCCTTAGCAGTCTGTTTGGTTCATTGTCTTGTAAGATGAAGCTCCGTCCACTGAGTTTGGGGGCACTGACTGGATCCGATGTTTCTACACCCCTCAGAATTCATTGTGCTGCCAACAGTTCCATCATCAGTGAAGAGAAGTGTGCCAGGACCTGTGGCAGCCATACATGCCCAGCACCACCATGTTTAACAGATGAGGAGGTCTGCTTTGGATCTTCAGCAGTTCCTTTTCATCTCCACATTTTGCTCTCGCCATCACTCTCATGCGGGTTCATCTTTGTCTTGTCTGTCCACAAGACCCATTTCCCAGAATTCTGCAGGCTCTTTGCAGTCACAAACTGTAATCTGGCCATCCTGTTTTTGTGGTTTACATCTAGCAGTGTGGCCTCTGCATTTCTGTTCATGGAGTCTTCTGCTGATAGTCGTCTCTGACATCCACATCAGCCCCCCTGAAGACTGCTTCTGATCTGTCAGACAAGCGCTGGGGGCTTTTTCTTGACCATAGTGAGGATTCTTCTGTCATCATCAGTGGAGGTCTTCCTGGGCCTAGCAGTCCCTTTGTGACGACTGACCCATTTTTCCTCCGTTTATTCTTCTGCTTCACAGTTTAAAATTACAAATCAAACAATTCAGACTTTGTGATTAAAGTGCACATTGCAGACTTTCATTTAAGATGATCTGCAGAACATTTTGGTCACACAACACTTTTTCTATGTGGTCCCCCCAATTTCAGGGCACCATAATGTTTGGGACACAGCAATGGCAGGTCTATTAAAACTGTCATATTGTCACATAGGAAATGACTGCTTGAAGTCTGCCATTCACAGACGTCACCAGGTGCTGAGGGTCTTCTCTGGTGATGCTCTGCCAAGCCTCTAATGCAGCCATCTATAGCTCCTGCTTGTTTTGGGGGGGCTTGTCCCCTTAAGTTTTCTCTTCAGTACATGGGAAGGCCCACTCACCTGGATTAAAATCAGTTAGTCAGATTCGCTATTCAGATACTGCACAGTTGAAAAGGTTCATGTGATTGGCATATAGAGTCACTTCTCTTTATCTGGAGGGGTGACATTACTGAAATATTCCAGAGCATACAGATCCTGAAGCATTGATTCTATGGAGAAAATGGGGTTAGGTTCCCTTGATGCTGACTTAGAGTGTGGGACAGGGTCAGACGGACTCACTAGCCCTCTGCTGTCACCTCTCGATGTCTGGTCGTGATCATTCCACAGAGTCATCCATATTTAACTCCTCCATAGTCAGAGAACACAAGTGACCACAGCAGGGCCGATTCATGGACCTCACTAAACCAACCAATTGGTGGTAGCGACGGATGGGTGAGTACAAAGAGCAGTATGAGCTTATGACCCGCACTTACTGGGAATTCCTCGTTCGTGGGGAACAATTGCAAGCATCGGTCCCCACCACAAATGGAGCTCAGTAGCTTACTCACACCTCTCCGTGCCACGTCCCGTTGATTCATTCAGTGTCGTGCAACTACAGACCCGGACGCCTAATGGTATCACAGACCGGTTATCGCTCAATTTCACACACGAATGTATTTTTCTGCTAAGCATAGCTACGAATACAACTCCCTGACGTCCATCCGAGGGTCTTCTCCACGAATAGGCACAATTAGACCACAAAATGGGTTACAATTTTATAATAGTGGATAAGCACATCCACAGGAACTGAATATGTGGATTGTGAGGACTTACTGTACAGTAGAGTAGAGATAGATAGATAGATAGATAGATAGATAGATAGATAGATAGATAGATAGATAGATAGATAGATAGATAGATAGATAGATAGATAGATAGATAGATAGATAGATAGATAGATAGATAGATAGATAGATAGATAGATAGATACTTTATTAATCCCAAGGGGAAATTCACAGAGTAGTCCCAAGTAGATTCTGTTGAACCAAAACTCCTGGTTTGGGCTCATAAATCGCACTATGAAGGACTCCAGCACCATCCTGCAGTGGACGTTTTCTCATTCCGGAAAAAGACTTGGAGCATCCATACTTGCGCAACAAAATTCAGAGAGAGTATTTATTATCCCCAAGTAATAAGCCGGGCGGCACGGTGGCGCAGTGGGTAGTGCTGCTGCCTCGCAGTTGGGAGATCTGGGGACCTGGGTTCGATTCCCGGGGACCTCCCTGCGTGGAGTTTGCATGTTCTCCCCGTGTCTGCGTGGGTTTCCTCCTGGGGCTCCGGTTTCCTCCCACAGTCCAAAGACATGCAGGTTAGGTGGATTGGCGATTCTAAATTGGCCCTAGTGTGTGCTTGGTGTGTGGGTGTGTTTGTGTGTGTCCTGCGGTGGGTTGGCACCCTGCCCTGGATTGTTTCCTGCCTTGTGCCCTGTGTTGGCTGGGATTGGCTCCAGCAGACCCCCGTGACCCTGTGTTCGGATTCAGCGGGTTGGAAAATGGATGGATGGAAGTAATAAGCCTGCTAAACAAGCAGTGAATGGCAGTACCGACACACTTAGTCATCAATGGTGTCACACACATGTGCGTGGGAAACAGCTGAAGGGCCTAAACACTAGTAATTCTACGCCAGGCCAGGGGGTGGCGGAGTGTATTGAGTATCTCTCTTAGTCCCTTGCAGACCTTTCCCGGGAAATCCCGCCTGTTGCCGGCCCCAAGGATGACGTCACTTCCGGGCACGAGGACGCCACGCCCATTTCCTGCACCGATGACGTCATTTCCCTTCCAGGCCTTTGAAACTGCCATCTTGCCTCAGTACAGGCAGTTCTCTTCTGGACTCTGACCTAAATCCGAACGATATATTCGATCTCTTTTCGGCAATGTCGCATTGAATTTTGATTACGTGTTTGGCATTACTCCATGACAACGCAACGTATGACTTGCCTGTGAGTGAATATCGTTTCTTTCTCTCTAATAAATAAAACGACTTTCGCGAATGTTTGTCCACACTCCTTCTTCTTCGCTTAGTCGTTGACGTGTCATCTGAATGTATACAATTATAGTCCTAATAAAATGTATAAGAGATGAGAGTGCAGGAAGCGTGTCTGCCAAAAGCATTCACACAACTGAGAGGTTAGATGACCGCGGTCGTGTTTGAAAATAGTTGTAAGTAGGGCGCGACTTGAAAGAATCTCATGTTAAAAGTTTCCGTCTCACGGGACTTCATACCGCGCCAACGAATTTGGAATTTTTGGAACACGAATTAGAGGATCTACAAGTCCCCGACTTAAAGTTTAAATCCAAACGATATATTCGATCTCTTTTCGCTTTTAACTTTTCGTCAATGTCGCATTGAATTTTGATTACGTGTCTGGCAATACTCCATGACAACGCAACGTATGACTGCCCGTGAGTGAATATCGTTTCTTTCTCTCTCTCCACATGATCTGTGTCTGACAATAGCATTCACACAAATGAGAAATGATTGAGCCGTGTGCGTGGCTGTAAATGTTTTAGATGTGGGCAGGACTTTTCCCAATCTCTGTGCATAAACTCGGGGCTTGAAATTCTCTCTCGCGGGATTTCACTTCCACCAAACAACAAATCATTTCATGGTCGCGGATACGCCTCTTTATCGGGAAGAAACAGGACTTTTTTCCCCCTGATGGCAACACAAATTAGACGATACACAAGTCTCCGACTTAAAGTTTAAATCCGAACAATATATTCGATCTCTTTTCGCTGTTCCGTTATTTCATTGAGTAATAATTTCCGTTTACTTGTGCCAATGTGATCTTTCCTATCCTTTTTTTTTGAGACTTTCGAATTTTTGTACTTCCATTATCTCTAAACTGCTCTGCATGTGTACCGCGCCACCATTTTTAAATTCTGTACGACGTTCTACTTTGTCATCTACTCTTTGTCCTTTATTTCCGGCCCCGGGCATAGACTCGTCTCACAGGACTTATAAGTGTCTCTCTGAGAAAATCACGTCTCGTCTCCTTGCAAGATTTTGTTTTTTATAATAGAGAGCTTTATTTTTTTTTATGGACCAGATTTTTAAACAAACTCCTAATCTATTGATTATTTCGATCACTCACGATGGGTGCCATATTTATTGGATTATTTATGAATTTATTTTTTGGATCAACAGAAGCGCTCTTGCCTATTGCTCCTTACTCTTGCTGGTTGTGTGTCCTCATTGTCCTGGCTCATCTCAGCACATGACTACCCATAGTCCCAGGTTCAAGGGAGTATGGCAGCTGCAGCCAACCCGGACCGTCACACTGGCACAAAACTGGTGCCCTAGCCAGGGTGAGCTCCTGTCATTTTCCCAGAGCCCCTGGGACGGACTAGGATCAAGTGAGTTTGAAAATGTTATGTTTGTTGATATACTGATATAAAAGTAATGATATTTTTATATACATTTAAACTGACCATCATCACTAGTTATTATTATTAAGGTTCTTTTCTGAGGTGGTACTTATTTAATCAAAAGGACCGTCTGCCTCTCTCGACATCAAGAAATACTAAATTGAACGTAAGAGCTGTGACGTGGCATCTTTGTGGCACTGAGGACTGAGAAGTGGTGCCGAAGTGCACAGCAGTGTTCTTTTTCTTCTTTTTTTTATTTTTGCCATAAAATATTTCCCCTACCACTTGTCTCAGGTGCGGTCTGCGTTTTCTAAGCTGAAGCTGATTACAAAGAAAACCAAAAAAAAAAAAAGTACGCAGCTTAGCCAAATGGTAACCATGAATCAGTACAATGCGTCCGCTTTCATGCTATCAAACCCAATCATCTTTAAGCCAAGTGGTTAAGGGATCGGCTTTGTCACTTCGCCTCCGCCGCCTTTTCAAAAACAGCAGGGAAACGTGTAGCTTTCAATGGAAAGCAGTACACATCAAGGGACATTTGCGTTGGCACCTTCTTCCAACATATGGAAATGTCTACAGTGTGAAGCCAAGATCAGACAGTCTGGCCGCCTGTCCAAAAGGCTAGAAGAGACCTGACTAAAACTCTTCATGTTTCAATGCCAAATCTCTTCATTCTTCTGGCAGCGCCCGACAATACACCCCACAAAAGGCCTAATTTTAATTTCTCTGTACACAGCTTGAAAGCACCGCATCGCCACAACGAAGAAGAAAGGACGCCACTCATTTTACATTTCCTTTCTACCCCAGCTGGTTACACGAAGGACTTCACAACCGGGAAGAAACACACAGAACAGGGAAGCCCTTGCTGAATGTACGACATCCTGCTAGCCTCCAAAGAACTCGGCGGTCACACAATAAGCGAACGAGGACGGAAGGCTCCCACTACATGGACGTCAAGTGTGAAACCAGGAAAGTCACCCATTAGGCCGACCGGAGTAGCCACATAGGGGTCTGCCACTGGAGATCTGTAGCCAGACTCTGTTGGGAGAGAAAGGGGGAAGCACTTGGCCATTAAAATGTCAAATGATAGCTGCTGGTCAAAGTACACCACCATAACAGGATCTCACTTTGGGTTACGAGTATGACAAGCCTAACACTGCCCTTTCTTTGAGTAGTATCTGTCTCTTATATAGCGCCTTTCCTAACGGTCTGTGTATTATATAGTATTCTATCAATTAAATAGCGTCTCATCTATCTACATCTGTCTATTATATAGCACCTTTCCGATGTAACATTTAGAGCCATATCTGTCTATCAATATATGGTGTCCTATTATATAGTGCCTTACCTACCCAGCTATCACCAATCTAATATCTATCTATCTATCTATCTATCTATCTATCTATCTATCTATCTATCTATCTATCTATCTATCTATCTAGCTATCTAGCTATCTATCTATTATATAGTGCCTTTCACATCTATCTATCTATCTATCTAGTATATAGTGCCTTTCATATCTATCTATCTATCTATCTATCTATCTATCTATCTATCTATCTATCGTGACTTTCACATCTATCTATCTATGTATTATATAGTGCCTTTCACATCTATCTATCTATCTATCTATCTATCTATCTATCTATCTATCTATCTATCTATCTATCTATCTATCTATCTATCTATTATATAGTGCCTTTCACATCTATCTATCTATCTAGCATATAGTGCCTTTCATATCTATCTATCTATCTATCTATCTATCTATCTATCTATCTATCTATCTATAGTGACTTTCACATCTATCTATCTATGTATTATATAGTGCCTTTCACATCTATCTATCTATCTATGTATTATATAGTGCCTTTCACATCTATCTATCTATCTATCTAGTATATAGTGCCTTTCATATCTATCTATCTATCTATCTATCTATCTATCTATCTATCTATCTATCTATCTATCTATCTATCTATCTATCGTGACTTTCACATCTATCTATCTATGTATTATATAGTGCCTTTCACATCTATCTATCTATCTATCTATCTATCTATCTATCTATCTATCTATCTATCTATCTATCTATCTATCTATCTATTATATAGTGCCTTTCACATCTATCTATCTATCTAGCATATAGTGCCTTTCATATCTATCTATCTATCTATCTATCTATCTATCTATCTATCTATCTATCTATCTATCTATCTATCTATCTATAGTGACTTTCACATCTATCTATCTATCTATGTATTATATAGTGCCTTTCACATCTATCTATCTATGTATGTATTATATAGTGCCTTTCACATCTATCTATCTATTATATAGTGCCTTTCATATCTATCTATCTATCTATCTATCTATCTATCTATCTATCTATCTATCTATCTATCTATCTAGTATATAGTGCCTTTCACATCTATCTATCTATCTATGTATTATATAGTGCCTTTCACATCTATCTATCTATCTATCTATTATATAGTGCCTTTCATATCTATCTATCTATCTATCTATCTATCTATCTATCTATCTATCTATCTATCTATCTATCTATCTATTATATGGTGCCTTTCACATCTATCTATCTATCTATCTATCTATCTATCTATCTATCTATCTATCTATCTATCTATCTATCTATCTATCTATCTATCTATCTATCTAAAGAAGGACTGGTGCTCTTCCTCAGATATTCTCAGTTCTCCTCAGAAGTCGGTCCAGAAGTGAGTGAGTGCCAGTCTTCAGGGGATGCCAGGTTTATATACAGTTGAGGCCTGAAGGGGCGTGGCTTATGCAATGTGGGAGGTGACCTCTTCAGTGTCCCAGTGGCTTCTCCTCCTCCATTTTATGGGATCAGATGGGACCAGTTAGCAGGGATGTCGCACTCAATTCTTTCCTCTTATTAGTCTGACACAAATGTGTAAAATGCTCCCCCTGCTCGCCTGTCTGACAATACCCGTTGCCAGTGCACACTTAAAATATTACAAAGAAACGAATCCTTACATTGTATGTGTTGCTTGTTTCGTGTTAAAATATTACAATGCAGTCCTACACCAATTTTTTCTTTTGTTAATTCTTCACAAAGAGTGTCATGTGAGGATTTGCATGCAGGGCTCTGGAGTTTGAGGCAGCAGCATTACCCCCCGTGTTGCATGATAACGTTATTATGAATATATTTCATTCAAAAAGGAGGAAATCCAAAGACTTTTTTTTTTCACCTGTACAGCTGACGTTTAAATATCCCCCCATAATGTCTCTTTCTGCCTCTAGGCAGTGCTTGATGGACTTCTTCAGCACTATAAAATTACTGTTTTATAACCACCAATGGTTCAGAATGAATTTGTTTTGCTGCAAGCAATGTCAATTTTATAAACCTCTCAACTTCAGATCAGCTTTTGAGAATCCCTTAATCCTGAAAGTGTATCCTGCCTTTCCTGTTGTCATTTTCAGTGGGAGGAAAAAAGAAGAAAGAAAGTAAGACGGATGAAGGATTCATCGTCTCGCAATTGTGTATGCTTAAAATTCACTTTATGTCTGTGACATTTTCTCAGCAAATAGATGATCCATCCCATTTTTTTTGGATCTAAATTAGATTGTTAATTCCGTTAAAAGTGTTAAAAAAAAAAAAAAAAAAAGAAAAATTGAAGTGCCACTGATTTGCATTTATGGTGGTTATTTTGTGTTAAAATTGTTAAACCAAAATAAAGTCACAACTTGTACCTGTTTGGTAACACAGGATCCAGAATGACAACTCTAAAGAGTTACAAGTTGAGTGAGACGACAAACAGCAGGACATGTAGACACTGCGAAAAGGTCCCCACAATAACTTGTTTCATTTGCCTCATTCACTATTTTCATTTTTGTCTTTTTGTGTGTCGTTAATCTAAATGCTTGGATGTCTGAAGCTGCACACCGACAGCTGAAGTGTGTGATGACATGACGTGTCACATGACCGACCGAACTGACCGACCGACCAACCACACGCATCACAGCCAAAAGCAGCGCCACTAAGGCCATAAAACAGAAAAATGGCACAAAAGAGCTGTGGCCACACTAAAGCAGCAAACAAAACAGCATCAGCTGAATAAAAATAAAAATAACAAACAATCAAAAGAGCAGAAGGGAATCAAACTGACTATTGAAAAATTCAAATCACCACATAGAGAAACTCAGCGAGACACTGTGAACAATGATTAAAGGCATGGGTGGCAGAAAAAGTACTATATGATAGATAGATAGATAGATAGATAGATAGATAGATAGATAGATAGATAGATAGATAGATAGATAGATAGATAGATAGATAGATAGATAGATAGATAGATAGATAGATGTGAAAGGCACTATATAATAGATAGATAGATAGATAGATAGATAGATAGATAGATAGATAGATAGATAGATAGATAGATAGATGTGAAAGGCACTATATAATAGATAGATAGATAGATAGATAGATAGATAGATAGATAGATAGATAGATAGATAGATAGATAGATAGATAGATAGATAGATAGATAGATGTGAAAGGCACTATATACTAGATAGATAGATAGATAGATAGATAGATAGATAGATAGATAGATAGATAGATAGATAGATAGATAGATAGATAGATAGATAGATAGATAGATAGATGTGAAAGGCACTATATAATAGATAGATAGATAGATAGATAGATAGATAGATAGATAGATAGATAGATAGATAGATAGATAGATAGATAGATAGATAGATAGATAGATAGATGATGAAAGGCACTATATAATAGATAGATAGATAGATAGATAGATAGATAGATAGATAGATAGATAGATAGATAGATAGATAGATAGATAGATGTGAAAGGCACTATATAATAGATAGATAGATAAATAGATAGATAGATAGATAGATAGATAGATAGATAGATAGATAGATAGATGTGAAAGGCACTATATACTAGATAGATAGATAGATAGATAGGCGGAGTGGTGGCTCTGAGGCTAGGGATCTGCACTAGCAATCGGAAGGTTGCCGGTTCGAATCCCGTAAATGCCAATAGGGACTCTGCTTTGTTGGGCCCTTCAGCAAGGTCCTTAACCTGCAATTGCTGAGCGCTTTGAGTAGTGAGAAAAGCGCTATATAAATGCAAAGAATTATTAGATAGATAGATAGATAGAACTTTATTTGTTCCCAAGGTGACATTCCCCTCTGATGTCACTTCCATTGCCCACCCTACCCTGACCCAGCATGTTAAGAAAGACTATAACCGGGCAGGTGTTGAGTGGGCACAACTTTAAAAATCATGTTTTCAAACCTCTCTCCATCAGGGCTGAAAGTGTTTTAAGAAGCTTCTTTCTGAATGCTGAATCTTGACCGAAGGATTCGGAATGAAGGAAAAAAATAAATAAATAAATTTAGTTCTCTTTCATAATCACTGCAGAAAAATTCAGAATGCACTTCACCCTGCTAACTCTAATTATATACCCTCCATGAGCCAAAATGTCTTTAAGCGGAAATTAAAATGTACAAAGTCGACTACCATAACATTATATTTTTTGAGCAAGGAAAAAAAAATGCACTAAATTGAGGTCCTGAATGTGAGGAAGATGAAAAAGAAGCAAAATCAACTCGTTTTATGCTACAAACAGCTCCACGTTTTAAGGATAATTGCACCATCTTGTATGCTATCAGAGAGTGTTTAGTGTCTGGCCTGCAGGAAAGAAAAGGACAACAAATTCACAAACGATGTTCTGCTCGGGCTTAAAGTAAACTTTTGGACTCAAAACAATTTAAAGGGAAATTTATTTTTTGTTTTGTTATACTTGACGTTCATAAAGAAAAATAAATAAATAAATAACCATGTCTTGCCTTTTCTAATACAAAAGAGGCTGAGCAAAGTGAAGAAGTCAGCTGTTAAAGAATCCAGGGCAAATTGTGGAGAAGCTGGATGGACACTGAGCTCCTGTCTGAGATATGCCTGACGCTCATTTATGCTCCCCATGTTTGTATGAGTTTCTCCGGACACATTAGGACAATCTGGATGAGAACAGGCCATTCTGCTCAACAAAGCTTGCCAGTCCTGTCCACGTAATTCCTCCAAAATAACATTAAGCCACGTTTTGAAGGTCCCTAAAGTCCTAATGTCGACTGCACAGCTTGATCACTCTAATCTTCTACGGTACTCTGTGCAAAGAAATACATTTACCCTTTACAAGTTTCCAACTCTGTCCCCGTGTTCTTGATGAACTCGTTTTAATGTCACCGTCTCGACCCACTGGACTAATTCCCTTCATAATTTTAAAAACTTCAATCAGGTCACCTCTTAATCTTCTTTTGCTTAAACTGTAGAGGCTCAGCTCTTTTCATCTTTCCTCCTAACTCATCCCCTGTAGCTCTGGACTCAGCCTAGTTGCTCTTCTCTGGACTTTTTCTTGTGCTGTTATGTCATTTTTGTAACCTGTAGACCAAAACTGCCCCCAGTACTCCAGATGAGGCCTCACCAGTGTGTTATAAAACCTGAGCAGAACCTCCTGTGACTTGTACTCCACACATCAAGGCGCTATATAACCTGACATCCTGTTAGCCTTCTTAATGGCTTCTGAACACTGCCGGGAAGTCGATAGCTTAGAGTCCACTATGACTCCTAAATCCTTCTCATAAGGTGGACTTTCAATTTGCCGACCGCCCATTGTGTATTCAAACCTCACATTTTAACTTCCTATGTGTAATTCTTTACATTTACTGACATTAAATTTCATCTGCCACAGATCTGCCCAAGCCTGTCTGCTATCCAAGTCCTTCTGTGATGATATAACAGATTCCAAATTATCTGCTAATCCACCTCTCTTGGTATCATCTGCAAACTTCACCAGCTTGTTACTTATTTTCCTATCTAAATCATTTATTTATAGCAGCAGCCCCAGCACTGACCCCTGCTGGACTCCACACATCATGGCACTTTATAAACTGACATTCTGTTAGCCTTCTCAATGGCTTCTGAACACTGTCCGGCAGTTGATAGCATTGAGTCCACTACGACCCTAAGTCCTTCTCATAAGGTAGACTTTTCAATTTTCAGACCTCTCATTGCGTATTCACACCTTACATTTTTAGCTCCTACATGTAATACTTTATATTTACTTAAAGATAAACTCCCTTGACTTGTACTTCACACTTCATGGCGCTATATAACCTAACATCCTATAAGCATTTTTGATCATTTCTTCCCTCTGCTTAGATATAGACAGTGACCAGTCCACCATGACTCCCAGGTCCTTCTCAATGGAGACCCAAATGCACCCAGTACTCCAGATGAGGCCTCACCAGTGTGTTATAAAGCTTCAGCAGAACCTGCTGTGACTTGTACTCCACAGATTAAGGCGCTATATAACCTGACATTCTGTTAGCTTTCTTAATGACTTCTGAACACTGTCCGGCAGTTGATAGCATTGAGTCCACTATGACTCCTAAGTCCTTCTCATAAGGTGTACTCTCGATTTTCAGATCTCCCACTGTGTATTCAAAGTTCACATTTTTACTCCTTATGTGTAATATTTTATATTTACTGACATTAAATTTCATCTGCCACAAATCTGCCCAAGCCTGTCTGCTATCCAAGTCCTTCTGTGATGATATAACATATTTCAAAATATCTGCTAATCCACCTATCTTGGTGTCATCTGCTAACTTCACCAGCTTGTTACTTATATTCCTATCTAAATCATTTATTTATATATTAAAAATAGCAGCAGCCCCAGCACTGACCCCTGCTGGACTCCACACATCAAGTTGCTATATAACCTGGCATTCTGTTTGCATTCTCAGTGGCTTCTGAACACTGTCTGGTAGTTGATAGTGTCAAGTCCACTACGACTCCTAAGTCCTTCTCCTAAGGTGGACTTTTCAATTGTCAGACCTCCCATTGTGTATTCAAACTTAACATTTTTAGCTCCTACATGTAATACTTTATATTTACTTAAAGATAAACTCCCTTGACTTGTACTCCATACTTCATGGCGCTATATAACCTGACATCCTACAAGCATTTTTGATCACTTCTGCCCTCTGCTTAGATATAGACAGTGACCAGTCCACTATGACTCCCAGGTCCTTCTCAATGGAGACCAATACTGCACCCAGTACTCCAGATGAGGCCTCACCAGTGTGTTATAAAGTTTCAGCAGAACCTCCTGTGACTTGTACTCCACACATCAAGGTGCTATATAACCTGACATGCTGTTAGCCTTCTTAATGGCTGCTGAACACTGTCTGGCAGTTGATAGCGTTGAGTCCACTACGACCCCATAGTTCTTCTCATAAGGTGGTCTTTTCAATTTTCAGACCTCCCACTGTGTATTCACACCTCACATTTTTAGCTCCTACATGTAATCTATACTAATAAAAGGCAAAGCCCTCACTGACTCACTCACTCACTGACTGACTCACTCATCACTAATTCTCCAACTTCCCGTGTAGGTGGAAGGCTGAAATTTGGCAGGCTCATTCCTTACAGCTTACTTACAAAAGTTAGGCAGGTTTCATTTCGAAATTCAAAGCGTAATGGTGATAACTGGAACATATTTTTTGTCCATACACTGTAATGGAGGAGGCGGAGTCACGTATCGCGTCATCACGCCTCCTACGTAATCACGTGAACTAAAAACAAGGAAGAGATTTACAGCACGAGTCACACGCGGGAACGAAGGTAAATGACGTTAATTTTTGACTGTGTAAGCATACATATTAACACGTGCAATTAAACGTGTGCATTTACGGGGTGATTTCTCAGGCTTAAAAGCTCACCTTTTATCAAATGCGGGAACAAAGGTAACTGACGTTGTTCACTGTCTTTTAATACTGTGTAACCATACATATTCACACATGTGCAATTAAACGTGTGCATTTACGGGGTGATTTCTCAGGCTTAAAAGCTCGCCTTTTACTAAAAAGGTAAATGCAAAACTATTTTCAATCAGTTTATTGAAACGCTCCCGTTAAGGATTGCAATAACATATTCGCGAGATAAAAGAACGAAGTAGGGGGAAATGGAGGAACAGCCGCAAACAGCAAAGAGCAAAAAATTAATTAAACAATTGAGAACGGAGCGAGTGAAGCATACAAGCATGTTCATAAGGGAAACAAAGCACGGTGTAAAACGTAAGTTTTAATTAAGTTTATAGAAACGCTCCCGCTGCGGATTGCAATAACATATTCGCGAGATAAAAGTTTAATGAGAAGACACGAGGTATAAACGAACCACACGCCGTGGCGCAACGTTAGGGGCAACAGTTTCAACCATTCTATGATCTGCTTCTCGCAACTGAAAGACGGCACATGGCGGATGTTAGCCGACTTGCTGACCGCAACGTTAGGCGCTTCAACTCTGGCGCTGACGCCACATCTCAGTGCCAACACTTTGCAGACTGTACTTAAAAGACACGCCCTCCCCACTGGACAGTTAAAAACACCAATCAAACTAACGATGACATCAAGTATTACCCAATCAAAAGTAGGAAAGAACGCATCTTCATAAAATGTGTGTGGGATGATTTGCATGAGATGCTGCTTTAAAAAAAAAATTATAAAAAAAATACGGGATAAATCCCGTCCAGTATTGATTCAAAACGGGACACGCAATTTCATTGTCAAACGCGGCACGATTCCGTATTTTAAAGGACGGGTGGCAACCCTACAGTGCCAGGTAACCACCCATACAATCACATTGTGATTCAGACTAGGAATGCAATGAATGTAATTACCCCGATCTACATACAAGGCGAAAGTCTTGCAACATTCAAAGATGATGGTTTGGGATAAGTACACCATACAACATAAAAGAGCTTATGAAGCCTTGAACCGAAAAAAGCAAGATCTCAGAGATCGTAAAAAAAAAAAAAGGAGGTAATGTCGTTTTACTCGCTGTAGATTTTAGTCAAACATTACCAGTTATTCCACGAGGGAGACCAGCAGATGAACTCAACGTGTGTTTAAAATCCATGCTTCTCCCACGCTCGGTTATATGTCGCGTGTTCTCGGGTAGGTGTACCAAAAAATGTATACATTTAAGCATGTAATGGGCAAACAAAAAATGAGGTATACCCGAAGGCACAGCAGTAGTACTTAATGTAACTTTACTTCTTAAATGTTAATGTTTTACTGTTTAATAATTTATACGCTTCTTATATGTTGTTCAAATTCTTTTATCAAAATACCACTGACAGCGCAATGCACGATAACATGGAGTGAATACACCATACGCATCCGCCCACGGCTGCCCTGGTGTGCGCAGATAGGAGTTGATTCTACAATAAAATAAAATAAAGATAAAAAGAGTAAAACAATCATCACCCATAAAGCAGATAGTAGACGTGACGTACTATATGTGTACCACATTTCAAGTGTATAGGTGAAACGGTTTGCGACCTACAGGTCATTTAAAATCCTGGACAGACACACAAATTGCCACGGTAGCAAATTACAGAAGAAGATTTTACTGTTTAATAATTTATATTTATATGAAATGTGCTTCTTATATATTACTTCATATTCTCATATGATAATGATGTTAATGTTTATATTGATTTCTGTGTTATTAAAACTGCATGTATGTGTGTATATGTATATATATATATATATATATATATATATATATATATATATATATATATATATATATATATATACTAGCAAAATACCCGCGCTTCGCAGCGGAGAAGTAGTGTGTTAAAGAGGTTATGAACAAAAAAGGATTTTAAAAATAACGTAACATGATTGTCAATGAAAGCCCGTTTCAGTCAGTAAGTCTTATGTGTCTGTTTATGTATGTGTGTATATATATGTAGATGTGTATATGTAGATATGTATATATATGTATATGTATATAAATGTTTATGTGTGGGGCGGCACGGTGGCGCAGTGGGTAGCGCTGCTGCCTCGCAGTTGGGAGTCCTGGGGACCCGGGTTCGCTTCCCGGGTCCTCCCTGCGTGGAGTTTGCATGTTCTCCCCGTGTCTGCGTGGGTTTCCTCCGGGCGCTCCGGTTTCCTCCCACAGTCCAAAGACATGCAGGTTAGGTGGATTAGCGATTCTAAATTGGCCCTAGTGTGTGCTTGGTGTGTGGGTGTGTTTGTGTGTGTCCTGCGGTGGGTTGGCACCCTGCCCAGGATTGGTTCCCTGTGTTGGCTGGGATTGGCTCCAGCAGACCCCTGTGACCCTGTGTTCGGATTCAGCGGGTTGGTAAATGGATGGATGGATGTTTATGTGTGTGTGTATATTATATATATATATATATATATATATATATATATATATATATATAAAAGACAGCAACAGTTATAACAATGACAACACAATTACATTGACAATCATGTTACGTTATTTTTAAAATGTTTCCTTTTTTTTTCATAACCTCTTTAACACACTACTTCTCCGCTGCGAAGCGCGGGTATTTTGCTAGTACTTTATATTTACTTAAAGATAAACTCCCTTGACTTGTACTCCACACTTCATGGCGCTATATAACTTGACATTAGCCTTCTTAATGGCTGCTGAACACCGTCTGGCAGCTGATAGCATAGAGTCCACTACGACTCCTAGATCCTCCTCATCAGGCAACCTCCCATTTCTTCTCACCTCTTACATGTACTACTATCCATTTACTGGTGCCAGGCTGTCATTGAGTCTCAGTCCTGGCATGGATTAATATGACGTGATGGAAAGCAAGTATGGAAGAAACCTCAGAGGAATACAGGAATAGTTCAGTTAATCAGCTTTTCATTCAGTCACAGATGAGTGCGTTTCACAGATTCATGCGTCGCAAGGCAGAAGAGCAAAGTTCCCTTTTTCAGTCGGCTTTTTTAATATTTTCTCTCCCTTCCCCTTGTTTATCAAAAAGCATGATATCATTTTCCTAAGCATTTCATTTTATTACGCAAGTGGGTCATCCGTTTCTGTTTTGTGGACCCTGAAGAAGGAAAAGGCCATCCTCCCTGTGTCTAAGAGACGTGTTCCTAAAGAGGAAGTTGTCCTCGCTCAGCTTACTGCACCCTGTCTTATGACAGACGCCTGCCTGTATGAATAACCCGCCATTAGAGCAGAACAGCTTTGTCGCCTTTTAACCCTTAGTAGCTTGCAAGAAGTTCTTTTTTCTTTCACACAAGACAGCAACAAAACATGGATAGAACTGAATGAAGAAGACCTGCAGAACCAGTGAATCGTGGTAGGGGAGGCAAGATGAGTGGCTTTGGTTCAAAAAGCCTGCAAAGCACCGGTACAAGATGCTGGATTGTCCCATAAGAACGTATCGGCTCTGGGGTCAACCACATCCAGATGTTTGCTAAGGTGAAAAGTGAGAGAGAGTGAGAGAGGGGGGAGAATAAGGCACCATATTAGCAACAGGGGATGCCAGGCGCCACCAACATTGCCCTTTCTCTGTCACCCTTGCAGTGGGCAGGTTGTCCCAATATGTTCCCACAACCCCAGTGATTTTTAACACCCTAACGTATTTTTGTTTTTTTTTATATAATTCTGACGATTCAGGTGATACAAAGGGTTAACAAAGAAATTTTTAGACCTCCAACCCCCCTTATTTTTCACCCAGTTTGAGGTCCCCTTATCTTCGTGCAGATGGTATTCCCTTCTTCATCTGGACAGCAGCTTCAATAAAGAATTTTTTCGCTCTCCTTGATACCCAATACTGATGCTCTGTGTAAGAAAGGACAGAGCCGACTATACTCCCCTAGAAGGCTTCAACATCTGCAATAAGATGCTGCAGATGTTCTATCAGACGGTTGTGGCGAGCGCCCTCTTCTACACATTGGTGTGCTTGGGAGGCAGCATAAAGAAGAGAGTCGCCTCACGTCTGGACAAACTGATGAGGAAGGCAAACTCTATTGTAGGCACGGAGCTGGACAGTTTGACATCCGTGGCAGAGCGACGGGCGCTGAGCAGACTCCTGTCAATCATGGAGAATCCACTGCATCCACTGAACAGGATCATCTCCAGGCAGAGGAGCAGCTTCAGCGACAGACTGAGGAGATCGTTTCTCCACCACACTAAGTGACTCTTCAGTTCCACCCGGGGGGTAAACGTTAAAATTCTACAAAGTTATTGTCTGTTATACCTGCATTGTTATCACTCTTTAATTTAATATTGTTTTTGTATCAATATGCTGCTGCTGGAGTATGTGAATTTCTCCTTGGGATTAATAAAGTATCTATCTATCTATCTATCTAATCCTGCCAACTACGCTAATCTATCTATCTATCTATCTATCTATCTATCTATCTATCTATCTATCTATCTATCTATCTATCTATCTATCTATCTATCTATCTATCTATCTATCTATCTATCTATCTATCTATCTATCTATCTATCTATCTAATACCCTTCCATTGTTCCGCAGGACACCTGTGTGGACCCCTACCATTTACTTGGCAGCACTTTCACACCCACTTGAGCGCAGGAGCGACTTCTGTGTTTCAAGCGTCTGGATGGCGAACATCGCTGCTGATTTCTCGGTGACAGAGTGTGTCGGAGGCAGCTCGCTGACAGGGGGTCCTAACTTTATTAGGTAATCTGAAGAAGAACACAAAAAAATACTAACAAAAAAAAAAAAAAAAACGGAATTCCAGCCAAAGCAAAGCGCCTTTGCCTTTTGTTTGACCCCCAGATATTTTGGCTGGCTCCTTCGGAAGTCTTATTGACTGCATTTGGATGTTTGGAATCGGCTGACTGACAGCCGACGGGCAACGTCTAATGTGAGCCATTGAACACGTCACCGCGCGCACATCACAGACGCTGCTGCCCTCCTGGCTTTTTTGATCCGATATTCCATGAGATTCGACCAACTAAATAATGACATGGAGTCCTGCACTGGATTTTACAACCCAAACGCTTATCTGCAGGATTAAACGAGCGCAGCGAAAAGCCCACTCAAGCAGCCACCCGTCAATAGGCGTCCTTGTCGAGCGAGTCTTACTGTGAGTCGACTCGGGCCTAACATATAAAGACCC
This sequence comes from Erpetoichthys calabaricus, assembly GCF_900747795.2. NCBI lineage: Eukaryota > Metazoa > Chordata > Cladistia > Polypteriformes > Polypteridae > Erpetoichthys > Erpetoichthys calabaricus. Next base: position 9,587,387 of record NC_041400.2, read on the forward strand.
TCCTGTTCCTGGCTTTTTTTTTCTCTATTTATTTTATTTTTGTGTACATTCAGCTGTGACTTTCAAAGAGTTGGGCTATCGTTAGCAGGAAATGTGAAGTCAGCACTTGCTAAAGTTTTATGTAACACCTTTGGGAAACGGGACCCCTCGTTGAAAGTGCATTCGATACGCGGCTGTAACATGAATGATCTGGAGGCTCTTCTCTTAGAGGGGAGGAAAAGTTCAGTGTTTTGTATTAAAAAACACAAACAAAAAGCCCGGCTTAAGAAATAAACTTCATATGTTAATTCAATTAAGTGTTTCAAAGAAATAAACAACAATCTCCATTGTGCTCTACATAAAAACAACTCACTAAATTCAGTTCTGGGCTCACAGAGAGGCCACTGCCAATTCCATCAGCACTCTGGGCACAGCACAGGAGCTAGCGCCAGGACGGGATGCCAATCCATAACATAACCATACAGTACATGAACGCGTCCCCACTGGCAAATTGAAATTACAAATTAAACTAATTAGCGTGTATTTTGGATTGTGGGAGAAAAACATAAGGGTATATATATGGACGAAAGCCCACTCAGTGTGCATCCTGGCAACAGTAGGCACAATCCACCTTAATAAAAGGACAAGTGTCTGTTTGTCTGTCTGGATACTATGTCTCTGTCATTCCAACAAATCACAAACATTGGTAGTAATAAAATACATTGCATTTGTCATTCCAACAGATGGTGCATCAGAAATATTAACACTACTTTTACAAATCCCACACCAAATGACATGTAACAGAGACATATGTATTGCATTTGTCATTCCAACTGATGGTGTATCACAAACATTGGTAGGAATAAAATGCGTGGCACTTTTCATTCCAACAGATGGTGCATCACAAACATTGGTGGTAATAAAATGTATTACATTTGCCATTCCAGCAGATAGTGTGTCACAACCATTAACACTGCTTTTACTAATCCCATACCAAATGGCATATAACAGAGACATATGCATGGCATTTGTCATTCCAAGTGATGGTGCATCACAAACATTGGTAGGACTAAAATGTGTGGCACTTTTCATTCCAACAGATGGTGCATTACAAAATTTGGTAGTAATAAAATACATTTCATTTGTCATTCCAACAGATGGTGCATCAGAAATATTAACACTGCTTTTACGAATCCCACACCAAATGGCATATAACAGAGACATATGCATGGCATTTGTCATTCCAACCGATGGTGCATCACAAACATTGGTAGGAATAAAATGTGTGGCACTTTTCATTCCACCAGATGGTGCATCACAAAAATTGGTAGTAATAAAATACATTGCATTTGTCATTCTAACAGATGGTGTATCAGAAATATTAACACTGCTTTTACTAATCCCACACCAAATGGCATATAACAGAGACGTATGTACTGCATTTGTCATTCCAACAGATGGTGCATCAGAAATATTAACACTGCTTTTATGAATCCCACACCAAATGGCATGTTACAGAGACATATGCACTGCATTTGTCATTCCAACTGATGGAGCATCACAAACATTGGTAGGAATAAAATGCGTGGCACTTTTCATTCCAACAGATGGTGCATCACACACATTGGTGTTAATAAAATGCATTACATTTGCCATTCCAGCAGATGGTGTATCACAACCATTAAAACTGCTTTTAGTAATTCCATACAAAATGGCATATAACAGAGACATGTATGGTTCCACTAACTTCTTCATTCCTTGGCAGAAGAACCTTCTCAGCTGCTCCTGAATCCAGGTCTGCACCGCTTCCTTAACCTCATCATCAGAAGTGAAAATGCTACCGCGTAGAGGGTCCTTAAGTGGACCAAAGATGTGATAGTGTTTGAGCAGCAAGACTGTTTTTCAAAGCATTAAGTATTGCATCAGCTATTATCTGTTGCACTTACCTCATAATTTTCAGATTGCCTTTCCTTTTTGACTTACTCTCGTACTACATATGTTTGTAATGCGCCATCTGTTGGAATGACAACTGCAGTGCATTTTACTACTACATGCATAACATGGGGAGCACAGCTAGCCCCGATATGTTTCGGTATAGCACTCTTCGATGAGTGAAGGCTTTCATCAATTAATACACAAAGCAGCAATCAACCCTGGATGGGGTGCCCATCCATTGCAGGACACACTCATGCCCACACACTTACACTCACTCAGTCTGGCTCATCCACTACAGAGTTACCATTATCACATATTCATTTCAAATAGCATAATGACAGTGCTGGATACTATTTCATATTTACAATCAGTAATATGGATGCATCTGTAACCTGTAATTGCTCCAGGGGCGCTGTGCAATGGCTGACCCTGCGCTCTGACCCCAAGGGGTATGCGAAAACTACCAAATTCCTAATACAAGAAATTGTATAAGGCGAAATAAAGAACAAACAAAAAAAAAAAAAATCTGATTATTCACAAAAGAAAAAAATTAAACAAATGGGGGCAAATGATCACCTCTCTTGATGAATGCCTGATAGTTTCCAGGCACAATGACAGCCTAAGCTCGCTAGGTCCCTGCTTGATGGCCACTTTTGTTTTTACTTACCGCTCACAGATCAATGGTAAAGGAGCTCAGATAACCCGACCAAGTGATGAAAGACAGCCCGGAGCATTGGCGCGGTGATTTGAACAATGAAGAAATGCGACCCACCCCTTACCTCAGGTCAACAAGGGGCGAATGAGGTCAGGGTACAAAACACGGCTGGAGCAGAGAGCTGCCAGTCTGCACAAAACACACGCAGAGCACTCGGCACGCTTGGGCAACCGTTTAAGGCGCCTTTGAATCGCACAGCTGGCCTATAATTACTGGGTCGTGCCAGGGCTAGAAATGACGATTCTGCACTACAAGGAGGGCAAGACACAGGATAGGAGTCCGGTAGTGTCGAGGGGCCAGACGTGAGTCATCAAACCATTAATCCAGAAGGTTGCCGGTTCGAATCCCCGTCACTGCCGAAAGAGATCCTTCTCTGCTGGGCCCTTGAGCAAGACCCTTAACCTGTAATTGCTCCAGGGGCGCTGTACAATGGCTGACCCTGCCCTCTGACCTCAAGGAGTATGCGAAAACTAACAAATTCCTAATACAAGAAATCGTATAAGGCGAAATAAAGAACAAAAAAGAAAATATGAGTAGCGGGTCGAGGTGAAATCCTGTCACTGCAAAGGCCACATGCCCCCCAGTTGCTCCAGTCTATGCATTTGAAACCACCGCCGGGGTATCAGTTCAACAAAAGACTTGACGCCGAGAGATAATAAAAAGTCAAAATGGCGGTAATCCATTTGGGTGCTCAGTGGCACAAGGGAGTAATGCAGCAGTGAGGACAGAGAGAGAGGGACACACACGCACACACATAGACCACCACAGCTGCTTGGTGACACACGTTTGAGAAACTGTCTGCTATGATATCTTTCTGTCATTTTAGCTATTGCATCACTGCATGACATAACGACAGCACACAGAGTTTAGGCAAGCGCTGTGCTCTACACGACGTGTTCAAACGCTGCGACTGCTTTGTCGCGCCATATTTGCCTTTCCAATTAGGCAGTCGTGTTCAATTTCTTTAGTTATTTGTTTAGACGTGCAGTCAGAAGGCGGATGTTGCGCAGCCTCATCTGTACATCTATGGGTGTCGTTAGGCCGATTTGTTGATTCGGGTGTTTTGGGCCCTGAAATCCGCGTCTCCTGTGGCTCTTCTGTGTCATATTTTAATGAATATGGCTGCCAGTTCTTTCAAGCTTACATTGACTCCTGTGCTATCACCATGTAACTGAACAACAGAGAGCACACAGAGCGCCCGTGATGACGTATCGTTCGTTCACGTTGACCACTCGTCCATTGATGTTGTCGAATGCCAATGTATAATTCCGATGCTACAGAAAGGTTTTTCCCCTGCATCGTGTTATTTATATTTTTAAAATGTGTGATGAGTTCTCCACACATACCACACACATTTATCCATCCATCCATTATCCAACCCGCTCTATCCTAACTACAGGGTCACAGGGGTCTGCTGGTGCCAATCCCATTTATAGTAAATCGGACTTATTTTGGTTTATCGTAATCAGAAGATCTTGCCACGTGTCAAAGTAGGTTAAGGAGAGCCCCTCTGATCTCTGCAGTGCAGAATCCCCGCCCCCTGCTTCGAGCTCCGCCTTCACGAGGCGTTTTGATTGGTTTAGAAATGTGACACTCAGTGAGCCATCTTAATTGCCCCCACCTACTTTTAAGCAAAATCCACTCGTGGTTGCCTCTAGGTGTTTAGATGATACTGTACTGTCTGGTGTGGAAGACAGGAATAGTTCAATCAATTCGATTTTTTATTCAGTCACAGATGAGTACCTGGATTCTACGTTGCAAGGCAGAAGAGCATCCATCCATCCATCCATCCATTTTCCAACCTGCTGAATCCGAACACAGGGTCACGGGGGTCTGCTGGAGCCAATCCCAGCCAACACAGGGCACAAGGCAGGAACCAATCCAGGGCAGGGTGCAAAGCACACACTAGGGCCAATTTAGAATCGCCAATCCACCTAACCAATGTTACATTTTTTCTATTGGCTTTTTATAATTTCTTCTTCCTCCCCCTTCCTCTTATTTATAAAAAAAAAACAAAACATAATATCGTTATTTTATTACGCTAATGGGCCATCTGTTCTTATTTGTTTTCACGTGTCAGATGGACCCTAAAGAAGGAAAAGGTCATCCTCCCTTGTATCTAACAGACGCGGTTCCTAAAGAGGAAGTTGTCCTCGGTCAGCTTACTGCACCCTGTCTTATGACAGACGCCTGTATGAATAACCTGCCGTTAGAGCAGAACAGCTTTGTCGGCTTTTAACCCTTAGTAGCATGCAAGCAGATCATTTTTTTTCTTTCACACTGGCTTCAGTGAGACCAGGAGTCGGGTGGGGGACTTGCAGAATTGTCTGCGACTTTACCATCTGCAAAAACCAAGGCCCTGCTTCGTGACTTGCACTACACCAAAGTACAGTGCATCCAGAAAGTATTCCCAGCGCATCACTTCTTCCACATTTTCTTATGTTACAGCCTTATTCCAAAATGGATTAAATTCATTTTTTTCCTCAGAATTCTACACACAACACTCCATAATGACAACGTGAAAAAAGTTTACTTGAGATTTTTGCAAATTCATTAAAAATAAAAAAATTGAGAAATCCCATGTCCATAAGTATTCACAGCCTTTGCCATGAAGCTCCAAATTGAGCTCAGGTCCATCCTGTTTCCCCTGATCATCCTTGAGATGTTTCTGCAGCTTCATTGGAGTCCACCTGTGGTCAATTCAGTTGACTGGACATGATTTGGAAAGGCACACACCTGTCTATAGAAGGTCCCACAGTTGACAGTTCATGTGAGAGCACAAACCAAGCATGAAGTCAAAGGAATTGTCTGTAGACCTCCGAGACAGGATTGTCTCAAGGCACAAATCTGGGGAAGGTTACAGAAAAATGTCTGCTGCTTTGAAGGTCCCAGTGAGCACAGTGGCCTCCATCATCCGTAAGTGGAAGAAGTTCGAAACCACCAGGACTCTTTCTAGAGCTGGCCGGCCATCTAAACTGAGCAATCGGGGGAGAAGGTTCTTAGTCAGGGAGGTGACCAAGAACCCGATGGTCACTCTGTCAGAGCTCCATAGGTCCTCTGTTGAGAGAGGAGAACCTTCCAGAAGGACAACCATCTCTGCAGCAATCCACCAATCAGGCCTGTATGGTAGAGTGGCCAGATGGAAGCCACTCCTTAGTAAAAGGCACATGGCAGCCCGCCTGGAGTTTGCCAAAAGGCACCTGAAGGACTCTCAGACCATGAGAAAGAGAATTCTCTATTCTGATAAGACAAAGATTGAACTCTTTGGTGTGAATGCCAGGCGTCACGTTTGGAGGAAACCAGACACCGCTCATCACCAGGCCAATACCATCTTTGCAGTGAAGCATGGTGGTGGCAGCATCATGCTGTGGGGATGTTTTTCAGTGGCAGGGACTGGGAGACTAGTCAGGATAAAGGGAAAGATGACTGCAGCAATGTACAGAGACATCCTGGATGAAAACCTGCTCCAGAGCGCTCTTGACCTCAGACTGGGGCGACGGTTCATCTTTCAGCAGGACAACGACCCCAAGCACACAGCCAAGATATCAAAGGAGTGGCTTCAGGACAACTCTGTGAATGTCCTTGAGTGGCCCAGCCAGAGCCCAGACTTGAATCCGATTGAACATCTCTGGAGAGATCTTAAAATGGCTGTGCACCGACGCTTCCCATCCAACCTGATGGAGCTTGAGAGGTGCTGCAAAGAGGAATGGGAGAAACTGGCCAAGGATAGGTGTGCCAAGCTTGTGGCATCATATTCAAAAAGACTTGAGGCTGGAATTGCTGCCAAAGGAGCATCGACAAAGTATTGAGCAAAGGCTGTGAATACTTATGGACATGGGATTTCTCAGTTTTTTTATTTTTAATAAATTTGCAAAAACCTCAAGTAAACTTTTTTCACATTGTCATTATGGGGTGTTATGTGCAGAATTCTGAGGAAAAAAATGAATTTAATCCATTTTGGAATAAGGCTGTAACATAAGAAAATGTGGAAAAAGTGATGCGCTGTGAATACTTTCTGGATGCACTGTACCTCTCTGCCCGGTCAGTAGGCACAGAGTGGGTATGGATGTCGTGTGTCGTTTTCGGTATTTCAAGATCCACCTCAGTGACGAGCTACCACAGAGTCACTATAATATAAAGCAACTGGCAGAGCAGAACCCCCTTTAATCTTTAGAGGCGACTGCACTCCTTTAACATGGGTGGTGGTGACATCCTTACATGTTTCATAATGACGGCCAGTAACATCAATTCAAGAGAGGCCCACCAAATCAACAAGCTGTTTAAGAAGACAGGTGGTGGCTCTGAGTGTAGGGATCTGTACTGGCAATCGGAAGGTTGCCAGTTCAAATCCCGTAAATGCCAATAGAGACTCTGCTCTGTTGGGCCCTTGAGGCCCTTAACCTGCAATCGCTGAGCGCTTTGAGTAGTGAGATAAAGCACTATATGAATGCAAAGAATTATTAGGCTCAGTTATGGGACCCATTGAGGGAGTAGTTTAGCAGAGAATGAAGGCAAAACTTAGAGCCATTATGAACAATGCTGCACATCCTCTCACAAGAACACTTAGGACTTTCAGCCAATTCATTATTCAGCACAAGTGGGTGAAGAAATGCTGGAGGGGCTCCTTTATAGCTACAGCAGTACGCCTTTATAGCGCCTCGCCAGGACTGCTCTCTTATCTTTAGCCAGACGCTTTATTCTTTTTTCTGACTCTTAATGTGTTTTTAAGGGGAGTTGTTGTTTGTTTCTGTAAAACGTTAAAGTGAAGCACTATCGGTGCAGCTTCCTTCATATCTGTTATCTACCTCTCTATCTATCATACAGGTATACTCAGTGCCGTCGCTATGATTGGTGTCACTCAGTGCAGTAACCAAGGCCGGATTAAGACCCCCACGGACACCCGGGTGACTTGATCAACAGAGCTCCCTAGTAGAGAGTTGATCTTACTTTAAACAATGCAGTGCACTAATTCATATTAGTGAACAATCGAGTGTCGTGCACAGGGGAAGGGGGGGGGGGGGGGGGTGGTATTCAGCCCAAAACACTGCACAAAAATTTTACAGACAGTCATTTGGGGCGTCACTTCCTCTAATGGTGTCGGCCCACATCCCTACCAACACTTTCCAACTGTATGCCCTGTGTCACATGAGATAACCGATTCCACCCCAGCACGAGAGGTGGCGCCGTCGCCAACAGTATCGTCTCGTTTTGCTCATAGAAGATACTCAGCCCTGACCGTAATGCTCAGAGCAGGCCCCACCACTTCTGGTCGGGGCATCTTAAAGGGAGACGGTCCCACAACGTGGCATCTCATTCACAATCTGGAGTCAGTGAAAGACAAACTCTTCTTTTATATTGGTCAATATGTCCAGTTTCTTGGCACACTTTGGGCCCCTTAGTAGCAACTGAGCATCGTTTAAGTGACACAGCCTACCTGAGTATTGTTGCTTCTGATGGCTCCTTCCAGCGGGATAACGCGCCATGTCACAAAGCTCAGATCATCTCAAAATGGTTTCTTGAACATGAGAATGAGGTTACCGGACTAAAATGGCCTCCACAGTCACCAAATCTCAATCCAGTAGAGGACCGTTGGGATATGGTGAAACGAGAGATTGGCAACATGGATGTGCAGCCAACAAATCTGCAGCAACCCAACCCAGAGCCATCTTAACAACATCATAGGCCCACGTGGGCAAAGTAGTGCACTGGGGCCCCTGTTTTGATAGCAAAACAGAAACATACATAGGCATCAGAAACATCGTGGACCCCCGCCCCCCGGCCAGTGCCCATTGTGCCTATACGTTCAGACAGCCATAATGCTCTCATGTCAATATGGAGCCATGTCCCTAAGGAATGTCTCCAGCACCTTGGTGACTCGATGTCATGAAGAATTATGGGCAGTTCTGAAGGCAAATTGGGGGCTCCAACCCGGTACTTGCAAGGTGTACCTAATAAAGTGGCCAGTGCCTTTTTGTCTCGCTCTTACTGACTCAGCATGCTGCCCTCGCTTAGTTTGACGATGACCAGACTCTGGTGTGAACAAAGAGCAGACTCACCTCTGGAAGGCCAGCTTGGCCTGTTCGAGTGCCAACGTTAAGGCAAAGCCTTCAATCAATTTCAGAGCATCTGACCCGAAGCTGCAGTACGCCACTCCCAGAAAGCCGTCATGAACAACAGGGACGCCGGTGTCAAAACAGAAATACGCAGTAAACTCATTTTAGGAGGAAGAAAAATAAAAAGTCCCAACTCACCGGCTCCAAATGCGAAGAAGAAGCTCTTGTCAGGATGCTCCTCCAGCAGGGCCTTGACTCTCCTGCCCATCCGCTCGTTCCGCTTGTAGATGAGCTCCTGTCTGAAGTAGCTGTCGATCTCCTGGGCTGTGGTTTGCTCGCTGGGGGGTAGTGTGACGTTATTAAAGTTGGGCACCTGGAAGGGGGGGGGGGGGTAAGGACAAGTTCAGCGTTCATATTTGTGCGGCTCTTCCCTGGGGGGCGGCTGGCAGAGTACTACTGAGAGCTGTTAAAGAAGGGGGTGGGGGGGGGGGGCACAACTCACTTGTGATGTGTCGTGGTTGAATATGATGGAGTTGAGGTCGCCGCAGTTGTAGTGCTTGATGAGGTCCTCTGTGGTGTAAGGCACTTGAAGACTGCCGGCCCGCAGACTCTCCTGCTGAAGCAGCGTCTGATTCAGGGCAAAGATCACCTGAGGAACCAAAATGGACAAACACGTGAATTTAAACTGACAAGACGGGTAAGGGTCTTGGTAAGGGGTTGCCACAGCGGATCATCTTGTTCTATATCGTCCTGTCCTCATCATCTTGTTCTGTTACACCCATCACCTTCCTCTTCTCCTCTTACCAGTCAGCTCTATCCCTATCACCCTTCTCCTAATATACCCAGCATCTCTCCTCTGCACATGTCCAAACCAACACAATCTCACCTCTCTGACTTTGTCTCCCAACCGTACCACCTGAGCTGACCCTCTAATGTCCTCACTCCTAGTCCTGTCCATCCTCGTCACATCCAGTGCAAATCTTAGCATCTTTAACTCTGCCATCTTCAGCTCTGTCTCCTGTTTTTTGAATGTGGGGACTGCCTGATGCTAAGTGCCGTCTTGGTGACTGAATTTCAAAATTTTTAAGGCAAGAGGAAGGTGAAATAAAAAGACAGCTGCAGGAGTATGGATATACAGACGTGTGAAAAAGTAAGTGCACCCCATGGAGACTGCCGACTTCTTCAACATATTTGAACAGGCAAACACGAGATCCTCATGCAAACCGTGCCTGCAGATAAAGGTGACATACAGTGAATGAAAACATAAGGAAAACGAACCTTCTCAGTTATTTATTTATTCAAAAACTTAAAAAATCTCAATAGATGTAATGGTCTACTGGCCAGAATGCAAGTCCACCCTTTCACGTCAGAAGATCTATCATTGCTCCCTTTATCAGAAAAAGAATTCCTGTACAGTTTACAGAACTGCCCACCAGTCTCTGACATTGATTCAGTGAAAGGTCGGACAACTCTTCCATACCGAATTCCTTCATTTGCAAGATGTTTTCTTGCGTGGCCCGCCGGTTTCAGGTCCCACCAAAACATTTCAAATCAGGGTTTTTGGCTAGGGGAGCCTTTAATGGAGCCAATCCTTGATGGATCTGCTAGTGGGGATTTGAATTATTATTGTGTTGAAAGGTCCATTTGTGGTTCATCTTCAACTTTCAGGCAGATGGCCTCACACTTTGATATGATACACAATTCACGGCTGGCTCCATGACTGCAAGCCGCCCAGACCCCTTTGTCAGCAAAGCAACCCCCAAACCAGAACGTTTCCACCAACGTCCTTCACAGAGGTTCTTCTCCTGAACTGTCGTCTTCAGTTTGCAGAAGACATGTCTACAGTTAACTGTGGCCAAAACAGCTCTCACTTTGATTCATCTACCCAGAGCACATTGTCCCAACAGGCCTGGTCTTTGCCCAGATGTTCGATGCCACACCGTAATCCTACTCTGATGTTTCTTGGAAAGCAAAGACCCCTCATGTGACCCCTTATGCGCAGGTCACATTTGTGTAATCTCTTTCTGATTGTCGATGCCTGCACTTTGACCCACCAACTTTTCAAAGAGCTGACCTGCAGTTCCTGCAATGAAAATGTAGAGTTCTTGGAGACTTCTTTTAGTATTTGACAGTCTTCTTTTGGCTGCTCCTGTTAGGGGTCGCCACAGCAGATCATCTTTTTCCATATCTTCCTGTCCTCATCATTTTGCTCTGTCACAACAGCATGTCCTCTCTCACCACATCCATAAACCTTCTCTTAGGCCTTCCTCTTCTCCTCTTACCTGACTGCTCTATCTCTATCACCCTTCTCCCAATATACCAAGCATCTCTCCTCTCTGACTTTGTCTCCAAACTGTCCCACCTGAGCTGACCCTCTAATGTCCTCATTTCTAATCCTGTCCATCCTCGTCACACCCAATGCAAATCTTAGCATCTTTAACTCTGCCACCTCCAGCTCTGTCTCCTGTGCCACCGTCTCCAGCCCATATAACATAGCTGGTCTCACGACCGTCCTGTAGACCTTCCCTTTCACTCTTGCTGATACCCGTCTGTCACAAATCACTCCTGACACTCTTCTCCAGCCACTCCACCTTGCCTGCACTCCCTTCTTCACTTCTCTTCCACAATCCCCATTTCTCTGAACTGTTGATCCCAAGTATTTAAACTCCTCCACCTCCCTGCATCCTCACCATTCCACTGACCTCTCTCTTATTCACACACATGTATTCTATCTTGGTGGTCCTACTGACCTTCATTCCTCTCCTCTCTAGAGCAGATCTCCACCTCTCCAGGGTCTCCTCGACCTTCTCCCTACTCTCACTACAGATCACAATGTCATCAGCAAACATCACAGTCCACGGGGACTCCTGTCTAATCTCGTCTGTCAGCCTGTCCATCACCATTGCAAATTAGAAAGTGCTAAGAGCCGATCCCTGATATAATCCCACCTCCATCACTCCTACCGCAGACCTCACCACTGTCACACTTTCCTCGACCTCACCACTGTCACACTTTCCTCGTACATATCCTGTACAACTCTTACATACTTCTCTGCCACTCTCGACTTCCTCATACAATACCACAGCTCCTCTCTCCTCACCCTGTCATATGCTTTCTCCAAGTCCACAAAGACACAATGCAACTCCTTCTGGCCTCCTCTATACAATGAATTTGCTGGGCGCCTGGCCAGTCCTGGACAAATTAGTAGTGCTTTGAGATCGTAGATGATGTTCCTAACAGTGGAATGATTGACTTCTTCTTGGGTCCCTTGCCAGACTCCTCAGCAACCCCAACCTTCTTTCTGAGGGCTTTAGAGGGCTCTTTGGATCTCAGCATGATGACACCACACACGTCAATGGCAAAGAGAGCACCAGACCCTCGATATCTGTAGTCAGGTCCACCAGCAGACTCCCCATCATTGGCACCTCATCTGGGACACCTGAGTCTAATCTGATGGATGTGAAGTAGTGACAAAAGTGACTTTTTCCATGTGACAGGTCTGCACTCTCACTCATTTAGATGATGACAACGAGTAAACCATGCCAGTTTGGTGTGTCACCTTGATCTGTAGGCCCTGTTTGCATGAACATCTGATGTTTCCCTGTTCAAATATGTTGAAAATCTTTGAAATCCCTTATCAGGGGGTCTAGACATTGTGACGGGCAGCCACAGCCATCATCCGATCGGGATGCCAACAGGAAGGAAGGACCAGGGGAGAGAGAGCACCCTCCCCTGGGACACTAGAGGGCTGTGGCATCATGGATTCCTGCAAGGCAAACTGGGAGTGGGAGTTTGGTGCAGCCCTGTTGGGTTCTATGTGGGCCACCAGGGGGAGCTGCAGAGTCCTGCAGTGGGTTTCCATCACACCTGGGAGCGATTCCAGGTAATGCTGATGAACCACCTGGAACCATCCCAGGACCTTCTTAAAAGGCGCCTGCCAACACTAATCGGAAGGTGGAGTCAGGAGGAAGAGGCTTGCCAGAGAGGGAGTGGAGGCAAAAGGAGGAGGAGGAGGAGGAGGAGGAGGAGGAGGAAGAAGAAGATGACGAAGACGATGACGACGACGACCTATTGTGTATTGGACTGTGATTTAGAATGGTGCTGTAATGGTGGATAACGAGGTAAAGCAGTTCCCAAGGGTAAGAATAATAAAATTGTGTGTTGTGTGGCATAAACTCATGTCTCTGCCTGCCTGTGCAGGGTTAGGGTGGCTCTATGGGCCTGAACCCACCCCACCCCCCACCACCCCACTCGGGGGTCCACAACATCCAAAACCTTCTTTTCAAGGGCCTTAGAAAGCCCCTTTGGAGGGTGGCATGACGACACCACACATGTCAAATTGTACTTTAAATAAGAGGGTCAGGTCCACCTGTAGACTCCATAAGGAGATTCTGGTCATTGGCACCTCATCTGGAAGACGCGATTTTAATCTGATGGATCTGAAGTGGTGATGAATGGAGGGGTGGACTGACTTTTGCCAAGTGACAAATCTGTGCTTTTGTTCATTTAGAACAGGGGTCCTGGAGGGCCGCAGTGGCTGCAGGTTTTCATTCTAACCCTTTTCTCAATTGGTGACTTGTTTTTAATAATAATAATAATAATAATAAATTTTATTTATATTGCACTTTATATTTTAGCAATCCCAAAGTGCTACAGAGTAAAAATAGAATAATAAAATAAAAAAAAGAACAGAAGAGTCTATAAAATACTTTAACAAAATGACTTTCTAAAAAGATGAGTTTTTAGGTTTCGCTTAAAGGCCTCAGTCGACTGTGGGGCTCTCAGGTAATCAGGGAGGGCATTCCACAGCCTCGGCGCCACCGATGAAAACGCCCTGTCACCCATGCTGCTGAGCTTAGTTCTGGGGACTTAAAGAGTGTTAGTGAGTACAGAGCGGAGGGAACGTAAGGAGTTATGGGGGGTAAGGAGTTCCTGTAGATAAAGAAGGGCATGTCCATAAATGCACTGGTGGGTAAGAAGGGAGACCTTATACTCTATTCTGAATGAAACAGGGAGCCAGTGAAGGGTTTTCAGGATTGGGGTGATGTGATCATACTTTCACACCCTCATCAGGATCCTGGCAGCGCTGTTCTGAATATACTGGAGTCTCTGGATACTCTTGCCAGGAATCCCAATGAGGAGTGCATTACAGTAATCCAGCCTGGAAGAGACAAAGGCATGGACGAGCTTCTCTGCATCTGCCAGGGTGAGTAATGGGCGGAGTTTGGCGATGTTCTTGAGATGGTAAAAAGATGACTTACAGAGATATTTGATGTGGGTGTCAAAAGTAAGTTGGGAGTCCATTCTAACACCCAAATTAGTAACAGATGTGGAAAGAGGAATATTTTGGCCAGAGAAAGTAATACTGGTGATGGTAGAAGAGCGAAGATGATGTGATGTACCAACTAAGATGGCTTCTGTTTTGGATCTGTTCAACTGAAGAAAATTGAGCCTCATCCAAGCCTCTATCTCCTCCAGGCAGGTAGACAATGTAGATGTTGGCAGAGGAGCAGTAGAGGAGGTGGGAGTAGTCCTGAGGTAAAGCTGAGTGTCATCGGCATAGCAATGGAACGATAAACCATGTCTGCCAATGACAGTTCCAAGGGGGAGCATGTAGATAGTAAAAAGGATAGGGCCCAGCACAGAGCCCTGTGGAACACCACAGGCGACGTTGTGGGTGTGGGACTTTGCGCTGCCAAGGGCGACATGCTCAGTTCTGCCAGTCAGGTATGATGTAAACCAATTTAGAACAATTCCTGAGAGTCCAATAGTGTATTGCAGGCGGTGAAGAAGGATGTTATGGTCTATTGTGTCAAAAGCAGCTGTCAGGTCAAGGAGGATAAGTAGTGAAGGTGAACCAGTATCTGCCGTCATCAGAAGATCATTGGTGACCCTGACCAGGGCTGTTTCGGTGCTATGGCCAGGGCGAAAACCAGACTGAAACTTTTCAAACAGATTGTTCAGTTTGAGATGATCGTGAAGTTGTGCTGCAACTATTTTTTCCAGGACTTTGGAGAGAAATGGAAGATTGGAGATGGGCCTATAATTGGAGAGAACTTCAGGATCCAAGGTGGATTTTTTCAGTAGAGGTCTGATGACAGCAGTTTTTAGTGCAGAAGGAATATGGCCAGCCAGGAGGGACTGATTTATTATCCTGGTGATAAGTGGAGAGATGGCAGAAATGTTGGCCCTCAGCAAGGGTGAGGGGAAAGGGTCCAGGGAACTAGTAGACGGTTTCATTTTCCTGATGACATCCTCCACCTCTTCCCGTGTGGCAACAGAGAAAGAGCAAAGAGGTTTTTGTTTTTGTTTTTGCTACTAATTAACTCCTTTTCCTTTCATTTTAATTGACTTGTATTTTTAAGATTTGTTCCCCTGAATTGTTTCATTTCTTTCCTCAAATGGCACCCAAACAGAAATGAAATGTGAAGTGAGGGAGTCAACAGAAGACCAGCTAAGTCAGGGCCTCAAACTCCAACCAATTGCTTAATTATGCGCCGACTCTTGTTGTTAATGAAACCCGTTCTTTAATTCCGTGGCTTGTTGCTGCTCTCATTGTGCAATGGCAGACATTTCTGTAATTGCTGATGTTCTCTTTTCTAAGAGTAGCTCTGTTAAAATGTTTTGTGGACCTGAGAAGATCAGCATTCCTGAGACCTTCACCTTTCTTTATTTTCAGAAATTGTATGATGGACACCAGGGGACTCATGTACAGTATAACGCCGTGCATAGAACTCACACTAGAACATGGCGTAAGCACAAAAGTGGGAATGTGCGTACGCACAGAAAAATCTAGATGCATAAATCTGTGCGAATGCCAGCTTCCACGTTCTTCCGCTCCATAAATTCCGGTCAGCGTGAAAAGTAACGCATGTGCACGTGCCTGCCGTGCCATCCAGACTCCTCCCAGAATTATGCCTCTTTGAATATGCAAATCAATATAAATAGCCCTTAAGATCAGCCTCATGTGAAAAGACAATGGCAAAAGCACGGGGGAAAACAGAAGAATTTCAGCGAATACCAAGTGGAAGCAAAGAAAAACGTAGTATTTGAAACCAGCCACGTGAAAATGTGCATGACTTTACGCCAAGTTTAGGTTTTATACATTGCGATTTGAGCATGGAAACGTTCGTACGCAACATTTCTGTGTATACGCACAGTTTATACATGAGCCCCCAGTTGTTTTGGATCATTTTGTATCTCATTATTGTTTGGTTGCTAATTAAGGAAAAAGAAACAATTAAGGGGTCTGAGTCTTCAAGAGCAAATCAAATAAAATGAATTCAAAAGAAGTTAATTGGCAGAAAAAACAGGTCACTCATTAAGTAAAGGGTTAGAATGAAAACCTGCAGCCACTGTGGCCCTCCAAGACCGGAGTTGGGGACCCCTGATTTACATGATGAGAACGAGTACACCGTGTCAGTGCGATGTGTCCTTTGGTTCAAGTCTGTCACCTTTATCTGTACACATTGCTTGCACAAACATCAAATGTTTGCCTGTTCAAATGTCTTTAAAAAGCCCAAGCATTTCCATGGGGTGTACTTACTTTTTCACACAACGGTATAATAAAGACGAGTGAAACGTGGTACCTCAGCACGGTGTTTGAAATGAAGCATGGAGGAAAAAGCCATAGAGGAAGACCTTAGGAGAGTATGAGAAGAAACATCAAAGAAGCAGACAGAGAGATGGGAAGGACCGTGGACCAAATGAAGATGACGGCAAATGACAGAAAAACATTTAACAATGGGCTCCAGACCCCCACACCGCAAGGTATAATGGGAGAAGAGAAAGTAAATAAGTAAGAACATAAAAGCTGAAGGGAGTTACAGACCACGGATGGCTCTACAATGTGAACCCCCCCCAAGTCAACAGTGTGGACTGAACTGGCATTCTTGTGATTTGAAGTCCAGGACTTTAACTGTTAAGACCACAGTGCCAAGTCTTTCTATAGCATCAGTTCATAATGTCCACCATCCCGGATGGCAAATTTCTGACTTAATATAACACCATTCTAAAGTAAGCACCACTTCAGGGCAATTTAGAGGTTTGTTAACTGCTACAATTGGAGCACAACGGCCCCACACTGACCTGGTGACAGACACCATGTCAACCAACGTTCAGTTGTATATAGTGCCTTTGCAGGTAGAAAACCATCCCAAAGTTCTCAACGGTTACAGCATAAGATTAACCTTCAGTACTCTGCGGTGTGAGCCCCGACAGGTTAAGTGTCATAGTCATAGTCTTGGATTGAACTGGCAACATCATGTTTATACAGCAACTCCAGCTCAGGGTGCTTGATGCCTCTGTAGAACACCACATTTGTTTCCACCATGCCCCCTGAGTATTATTAATGGTCCTTAATTTATATATTTTAAATAATTGTCCAGAATTTATATATTACATAGCAACTTGTACTAAGGAGCCCCTTCACAAAGTGCATTAACAATGGACAGAAGGACAACATATAGTGCCTTTCACCATCATTTTGGGGACCTGGGACTTATTTATTTTTCCAAATCAATGTCAGATTAGATAGATAGATAGATAGATAGATAGATAGATAGATAGATAGATAGATAGATAGATAGATAGATAGATAGATAGATAGATAGATAGATAGATAGATAGATAGATATGTTAGCGTAGTTGGCAGGATTAGATAGATAGATAGATGTTAGCGTAGTTGGCAGGATTCGACAGATACATAGATAGATAGATTAGCATAATTGGCAGGATTAGATAGATAGATAGATAGATAGATAGATAGATAGATAGATAGATAGATAGATAGATAGATAGATAGATAGAAAAGGCACTATATGATTGATAGATAGTTAAGTTCACCAATACCAGAGTCACTGTCTATAACACTGAATTTTAGGAGGTGTGCCCGGGCCCAAAGCAGGGCCTGCCCAGACCTCGGAGTCGGCACGGGAGCGTGGTGGGCCTGTCAGGACGTCGCTTCCTTCTGAGCGTGCGGAGTTTTGTTTTCAAAGTAAACAAGCCCGTGTGAGGCTGAATGAGTTTCTTCTGGTCGAGGCCCCCAATGTATTTTATTATACCTATGACCCCCCTCTTCATAGGCTCATCCCCTCCCCACTTGTATTATTCTTCTTCCAGTGAAGTGCTGCTTGCCTTTCTTTATTTGCCTCTTCTCACTTCTTTACAAAAAAAAAAAAAAAATCAAAGCAGTACCAAAATGTTTTTGGAGAACAAAAGTAACAAGTTTATCAGAAAGGATTTTTTCCCTTTCTTCCACAGTGGAGAGAATCGATTAAAGGCCCGCGTATATAGATATTGCTGCAGGCCTCGCTCTCTCATCCTAGGAATTTCTTCAGCTGTCAGGTGACACTTTTACTTATTCTGTCATTGTTGGAGCAGCCTCATTGGATAAGGGGGCAGAGCCCAGCAGATGCCTTTTTGTTTGGGACAAAAGACCCCATGCAATCCTCTCAACTCCCAGCACTTTCATCCACGTCTGATCAAAGCGCCACTCTGCATATGAAAGGGGGCCGGCATTATGCGACTCAAATTAGCCTATCGCCTCCCCGCCAGCCTTCAAGCCCAACAACAAAAACTCTCACATCTGTTCAATCCAAGCCTCATCTTTTGGGTTTTTCTCAGCCCTTTGCTTTGAGGGCCTTTCAGCCCCTTAAATTATGGAGGGGGGGGGGTGGTCGTCGAGATGTGGATCGCTCACAGGAGAGCGAGAAGGCGAGAGGAGTGCTGGAGTGCCAGTGAATTACATTTCTGCCTGGGCTCCCCCCTCTTGTTTCCCTGATGCGGGTCACTGCTTCTGTTTTCTCAGTCGCTGCTCTTCTTTTCATTCTGGGTAAACTGTTCCCTCTGTTTGTCTGCACACGCAGCCCAAATCAAAGTTGGCTCAAATTAAAGCCACGTCGCCTATGAAAGTCAATAATCCTTTTTTGTCATGTTAATCCTTCTTGGGGTGATGGCAGAGTGATGCTGTGGATCTTGTGCTTTTTTTTCTCTCTTTTCCTCTTTTTTTTTGGGGTGGGGGGGTTGTAGTGGATTGGGGAGGGTAACTGGTCTGAAGGAAAAGCTGAACTTTGTCTCCAAGAGCAGAGCTGAGCAGAGCGCCGCTTCAGAAGTTTGTGTCCACAGCTCCTCTGAAGGTAATGAAGTGAAAGATCACAGGCACACTGATTAGGCCCTCACATACATCCAGGGCTCTTTTGTTTTTGTGAAGAGGGAATGGGGTGGGCTAGGGAGTCCCCTGATGGGTTCATCCCCAACTGGAAGTACTGCTGCTTCCCAGGTGCAGGAAAGAAAGAAAGAAAGAAAGAAAGAAAGAAAGAAAGAAAGAAAGAAAGAAAGAAAGAAAGAAAGAAAGAAAGAAAGAAAGAAAGAAAGAAAGAAAGAAAGAATATTACATATTATGGAAGACACTATAAGTGTTGGACTGAGCAGCTAAAGAAAGAAAGAAAGAAAGAAAGAAAGAAAGAAAGAAAGAAAGAAAGAATATTACATAATATGGAAGACACTATAAGTGTTGGACTGAGCAGCTAAAGAAAGAAAGAAAGAAAAAGAAAGAAAGAAAGAAAGAAAGAAAGAAAGAAAGAAAGAAAGAAAGAAAGAAAGAAAGAAAGAAAGAAAAGAATATTACATAATATGGAAGACACTATAAGTGTTGGACTGAGCAGCTAAAGAAAGAAAGAAAGAAAGAAAGAAAGAAAGAAAGAAAGAAAGAAAGAAAGAAAGAAAGAAAGAAAGAAAGAAAGAAAGAAAAGAATATTACATAATATGGAAGACACTATAAGTGTTGGACTGAGCAGCTAAAGAAAGAAAGAAAGAAAGAAAGAAAGAAAGAAAGAAAGAAAGAAAGAAAGAATATTACATAATATGGAAGACACTATAAGTGTTGGACTGAGCAGCTAAAGAAAGAAAGAAAGAAAGAAAGAAAGAAAGAAAGAAAGAAAGAAAGAAAGAAAGAAAGAAAGAATATTGTTGGCTACTATGAAAAACACAATATAGAGTTTAAAATACTAAAAAGCAAATGTACAGTAATACTGTGAATAGCATAATGTAAGACTGGAAAGAAAGAAAGAAAGAAAGAAAGAAAGAAAGAAAGAAAGAAAGAAAGAAAGAAAGAGAGAAAGAAAGAAAGAAAGAAAGAAAGAAAGAAAGAAAGAAAGAAAGATTTCCATTAATGATTTCTATAAAAAGCACTAAATAAAGTTTCAAATACTACAAAAGCAAATGCTTAATAATAGTAAGAACAGCCCAATGTAAGAAAGAAAGAAAGAAAGAAAGAAAGAAAGAAAGAAAGAAAGAAAGAAAGAAAGAAAGAAAGAAAGAAAGAATATTACATAATATGGAAGACACTATAAGTGTTGGACTGAGCAGCTAAAGAAAGAAAGAAAGAAAGAAAGAAAGAAAGAAAGAAAGAATATTACATAATATGGAAGACACTATAAGTGTTGGACTGAGCAGCTAAAGAAAGAAAGAAAGAAAGAAAGAAAGAAAGAAAGAAAGAAAGAAAGAAAGAAAGAAAGAAAAGAATATTACATAATATGGAAGACACTATAAGTGTTGGACTGAGCAGCTAAAGAAAGAAAGAAAGAAAGAAAGAAAGAAAGAAAGAAAGAAAGAAAGAAAGAAAGAAAGAATATTACATAATATGGAAGACACTATAAGTGTTGGACTGAGCAGCTAAAGAAAGAAAGAAAGAAAAAAAGAAAGAAAGAAAGAAAGAAAGAAAGAAAGAAAGAAAGAAAGAAAGAAAGAAAGAATATTGTTGGCTACTATGAAAAACACAATATAGAGTTTAAAATACTAAAAAGCAAATGTACAGTAATACTATGAATAGCATAATGTAAGACTGGAAAGAAAGAAAGAAAGAAAGAAAGAAAGAAAGAAAGAAAGAAAGAAAGAAAGAAAGAAAGAAAGAAAGAAAGAAAGATTTCCATTAATGATTTCTATAAAAAGCACTAAATAAAGTTTCAAATACTACAAAAGCAAATGCTTAATAATAGTAAGAACAGCCCAATGTAAGAAAAGAAAGAAAGAAAGAAAGAATATTACATAATATGGAAGACACTATAAGTGTTGGACTGAGCAGCTAAAGAAAGAAAGAAAGAAAGAAAGAAAGAAAGAAAGAAAGAAAGAAAGAAAGAAAGAAAATGGTAATATGAAATACACTAGAAATAATGGACTAAGCAGCTAAAGAAAGAAAGATTATATTACTTTGAAAGGCACTATATAATATTAAGCTCTGCAGATTTATATTGGGCTAAGTTCATTTAAAGAAAATTAATAGTAAAGAAAGAAAGAAGGATTTGATTTGCTTCATAATGGTACTTCTGATGAAAGGCACTATATAATATCATGGTGGACTAGGTGGGTTACAAAAATAAATAGTTGGAGAAAGATATTTGATTAATAATGGTGCTGAATATGAAAGGCACTATATACTGTAATAATGCAATTCCAGTTTTGAGTAAGCAGCCACATAAAACAGCCCGCTATACAAAGACAGTAAGAGGATGTCTGGCAGTTCTGCATATGCTGAGGTACGCCAGCCATTCTCCCTAACCGTGGTACCAGAGACTGGTGACGTGTTCCATGCTGGCGAGCACATGTAAGTAAGAGTTTCCTTTTGCTCTGTACCTGTGACAATAAGGACCCTATAATAACCCTATAATGAAAGGCACTATATAATATTAAGCCATGGAGCTCTACATTGGACTAAACATCTAAACAATACAGATGGCTTATAAAAAGAAAGAAAAAAAATGTAAAGGTGCACGGGATTGTGAAATATCAGGCTGCACAAATCTGTATTGGAATAATCAGGTAAAGAAATTTGCTAACTGAAAAAAGAAAGAACAAAATGAAGACTTTCTAACAGCGCTTACTATGAAATACACACGTCACAGGTCCGATGTAAAAGGTGCACGGGGGAAGTCAGTTCTGAGTGACAGGGGTACCCCGACTCGTCTTCACCCCCACCCTCAGCCAAACAGACCTTGACCAACCAGACGATCAGTGATGTCACCCAAGGCCCGCCCTTCGCCCGCCTCTTGCGGCCCCTCTACCAAGTAAACGCTGCTGACAGATATCGACCAGCCCAGATAAGGACACGCCAGTGCCTGTCCAGCCTGTGCTAATTCCACTAAAATGGGAAACCCTTTGCACCGACCCCATTAGAGGAGGTAGCCCGTGGCACGCCAGCCCTTTTTAACACTTTGTCTTATTTTTCCAGATTACAGTGCAGCTACAGAACTCTACATGGGACCAAGCAGGGAAGGAAAGTTGACATCCAGAGAAAGAAGGATTCGATTAGATTGGATACAACTTTATCAATCACATGCTTGCTGAGAGTCTCCTTAGCAAGTCCATTCTGCTGTGGTTCTTCTTGTCCAGTGCCATTGTGTGGTCAGACCAGTCCAGTTTGTTAGTGATGTGAACCCCCAGGTACCTGTAGCTCTGCACTACTTCCACACCCTCCCCCTGATTGGTGACTGGTGGTCTCAGTAAGACTCCCGTGGGCTTTTACCCCCTCCGTGACTGTCCAGGGTTGTGTCCAGCAGTGCTGGGATAGGCACCAGCTCCCCCTGAACCAGTTTAAATGGCTAAGAAACTAAATACAAGAATGGCGAATGTGGTGATTTATGACAAAGCTTAATACAAATGATGCTATACAATTATCATGTGCCGCAGCTTAGAACTGGACTAGATTTTCAAAAGAAAATGGCTGGTCGATATATAAGGATGGAAAGAAAAAGATGGCGGCTATTAGCGCTTGCAATGAAAGGCACTATAAACGATTTGAATTCTGATAATATAGAAGTCAATATAATATACAATCATTCTTACTATTAAGGCCTTATATTTGGCAACAAAGAAGTGCTTAGCATAAGAGGTGCTACACGGCACAACAGCAGGTTCCGCCACTCCATTTGTGTTCAGGAGCGACACTGGTGCCATCCAAGTGAATGACAGAATCCACCGGATGTGTGTCACAGATGCCGATTGGGATGTTTGACATTTAAAGGTCACTTAAACTGGGAGTGGAGCTCATGACCAAGTAAAGCAGCGCCTATTGCCTCACATACCATTCTAGGCACTTGAACAGTTAAATCTGGTCTGATGTGTCCCCTGCTGCCCACCCTTCCAGCCCCTCATCTGGAGTCTCACATGGTAATTTCGACACAGACGAGGCCACCTTGTGACTGGTGAGAAGTCGCTATCACCTTCTTAGCCAGTGGGTGCCAAAACTAATGGTGGCCCAGGCTTACCGCAACACACGTCACACTGTACACTCAAACAGGGAGGGCCATTTGCAGTCACAGCTAGGACCACCGGCCCATGACGGGGTTGTACGTTTTCATTTTGAATTTTGACTGATGACCTTTGATGCTGGGATTCTTAACCTTTTTTGAGTCACGGACGCCTTTAAGAATCTGATGAAAGCTATAGACCCCCTTCCCCTGAAAAATTCCCATAAACATAACTTTGCATGCAATGAATATAACGTACTTTATTTATCGAGATTTGATTGTTTCACGGGCGGCGCAGTGGAGGCGCTGCTGCCTCACAGTAAAGAGGCCCGGGTTCGCTTCCCGGGTCCTCCCTGTGTGGAGTTTGCATGTTCTCCCCGTGTCTGCGTGGGTTTCCTCCCACAGTCCAAAGACATGCAGGTTAGGTGAACTGGCGATCCGAAATTGTCCTTGGTGTGTGCACAGCTGGTGGGCTGGCACCCTGCCCGGGGTTTGTTCTTGCCTTGCACCCGGGATTGGCTCCAGGAGACCCCCGTGACCTTCTGTTAGGATATAGCGGGTTGGATAATGACTGACTGACTGAGAATAATGAGATACAAAATAAAACCAAAACAGGACCAGCAAACTGTGTCCATCATACAATATCTGAAAATAGAGAAAGATGAAGGTTTCAGGGGGCGGCACGGTGGCGCAGTGGTAGCGCTGCTGCCTCGCAGTTAGGAGACCCGGGTCCTCCCTGAGTGGAGTTTGCATGTTCTCCCCGTGTCTGCGTGGGTTTCCTCCCACAGTCCAAAGACATTCTGGTTAGGTGGATTGGCGATTCTAATTTGGCCCTAGTGTGTGTTTGGTGTGTTTGTGTGTGTCCTGCGGTGGGTTGGCACCCTGCCCGGGATTGGTTCCTGCCTTGTGCCCTGTGTTGGCTGGGATTGGCTCCAGCAGACCCCCGTGACCCTGTAGTTAGGATATAGAGGGTTGGATAATGGATGGATGGATATTTAACAGTTATAAAAACAGCATTGGGTGGCACGGTGGTGCAGTGGGTAGCAGTAAGGAGACCTGGGTTCTCTTCCCGGGTCCTCCCTGCATGGAGTTTGCATGTTCTCCCCGTGTCTGTGTGGGTTTCCTCCCACAGTCCAAAGACATGCAGGTTAGGTGGATTGGCGATTCTAAATTGGCCCTAGAGTGTGCTGGGTGTGTGGGTGTGTTTGTGTGTGTCCTGCGGTGGGTTGGCACCCTGCCCGGGATTGGTTCCTGCCTTGTGCCCTGTGTTGGCTGGGATTGGCTCTAGCAGACCCTCGTGACCCTGTGTTCGGCTTCAGCGGGTTGGAAAATGGATGGATGGATGGATGGAAGGTCTCAGGAATGCTGCTCAGGTCCACAAAAATATTTTAGCAGGGCTCTTACAAAAGAGGAAATCAACAAATTTCGGAAATTTCAGCTGTTGCACAACGAGAGCAGCAACAAGCCAAGGAATTAAAATTTAGGAGCAGGCATTGACACAGCGCATTGCCACACCCTCCATGTGACAAACCACCTCAGATCCCAGATTAGGACCCAAGTGCATCCATGCAAGGGGTGACACCTTAGCACCACACTAGTTTAGAAGGAATGGAACCAGTGGGAGGTTTTGTATGGTGACTGGAGAGCCAATTCTGCCACCTACCCCCTGCAGGTTGGAGGGCCTAAATGCAGGGCTGGATGCAGGTTAACGTCATCACTAGGACGGAGCAATTGCAGGTTAAGGGCCCAATGGATTAGAGTCACTTTTGTCGTTTACGGGATTCGAATCTGCAACCTTCTGATTACCAGTGCAGATCCCCAGCCTCAGTGCCACCACTCTGCCACTCACGGAATTAAAGAACGGGTTTAATTAACGACAAGGATCAGACCCTAATTAAGCAACTGGTTGGAGTGAAATTAGTTGGAGTTTGAGGCCCTGACTTAGTTGGTCTTCTGTTGGCTCCCTCACTTCACAATGAAATGAAGCAATTCAGAGGAACAAATCTTAAAAAACACGTCAATTAAAATGAAAGGAAAAGGAGTTAATTAGCAGCAAAAACTGGTCACTAATTAAGAAAAGGGTTAGAATGAAAACCTGCAGCCACTGGGGCCCTCCAGGACCAGCGTTTGAGACCACTGCTTTAAAAGCTGTTTGGAAAACTCTAGAAGGGCTGTCATTTCCCTTTAACTCACACGTGGCTTCCATCTGAGATGTTGTTGAGGTTTTTTGTTCTTCGTCCAGGTTCTCAAACCTTAGCTGAGGACTTACAAAACACTGGTAGAGTGACCGTTTGGTTTTTGGCCTGACCAAAGCCCTTCTTGCCCTGTTTACTCCGTTTGTCCAGAAGTTCAAATCTAGGAAGAGTCTTGGTGGTTCCAAGTTTCATCCATTTCACAATTCTTGAGGACACCATGTTGTTGGACGCATCCAAAGCTTTAGAAATGGTTTGATCCCCTTACCCTGATCTGTGCCACACCACAATTTGATCGTGGAGGTCTACAGAGAGTTCCTTGGACTTCACGGCTTGTTTTTTGTTTGATATGCAGTGTGAATTGTGGGATCTTCTACACACAGGGACAAGTGTGTCCCTTCCAAATGATGTCCAATCAGTTCAGTTTGCTACAAGTGGACTTCAGTCAAGTTCTAGAAACATCTCACAAAGAATTGAAGCAAACAGGAGGTGCCTGAACATAAAATGGAGTGCCACACCAAAGGGTCTGAACACTTCTAGGAAGGCAAGATTTCAGTTTTTGACTTTTCATAATCTTTTTAAAACATATTTTCATTATTTGCATTGAGTGTAGATTAATGGGCAAAAACAGCAATTTAATCCATTTAAAATGAAATCTACAGCACAGTCAAGGGTGCAGAAAGTGAATGGAGACTGAAGACTTTCTGAACTCTCCATATAGGTCTGCATGTCATATTTCAAATATTTAGCACTTTATCACACAACCTAGTTAATAAGCAGGGTCACCAGTTAGTTTACCATTTGTCTTCTCTGTGCCATCTCTCAATAAAGTATTCTCACACACAGTCTTTTGCTAGTCACTGCTGTCACTTGTTTTAGGTGGCCATGCCCAGTAGGCTCTGTCCTCCAGGACATTGAGTCAGAGTCAGCAAGATTGAAAATGTCCATCTGAATCATCTGGGGTACACCTGTAGTGACCTGTAGTGATAGATAGATAGATAGATAGATAGATAGATAGATAGATAGATAGATAGATAGATAGATAGATAGATAGATAGATAGATAGATAGATAGATAGATAGATAGATAGATGGGAAAGGCACTATAAAATAGACAGATAGATTAGCGTAGTTGGCAGGAACAGATAGATAAATAGATGTGAATGGCACTATATGATAGACAGTGTGGCGGATGGCCGGAGCCCATGCCTGGCCAGTACACACCTTTGACACTGGATCCAGGGGAGCAGCCATGGGATGCACACTGCGTCCCCTAGAACACTTGGTGGCAGCCCCGCTGGGTTGCATCAGGGCCACAATTGTGTTACACCGGAGCTCATCCCTGTTGGGCTCTGTGGCCACTGCCAGGGGGAGCTGCACGACTTCCTGAGCCTGTGTGGGCTGTAACGCAGCAAAACACCCGGACGTGCAGCCTTAATTGGGTCAATTATCACCTGAAGCACTTCCGGGTGGGCTATAAAAGGAGCCAGCAGCCACCACTCTGGGCGCCAGAGTCGGGAGGAGAAGGACGAAGCTGACTGGGAGGAGTGGAGGAAGAAACTTTAGTTGTGTTTCTGTTTTGCTTTTGTGTGCTTTGGGACTGTGTTGTGTCTGTAGGTATGATGAAGGCGTAGCCCACAGACAAAGAAAATAAATCTTTTTGTTTATTTTTATATGTGTCTCCATTTTCAGTCTGTGTCGGGTGCCTATATAGCACCTCATCACAATAGATTAGCATAGCAGGAACAGATAGATAGATAGATAGGAAAGGCACTATATGATAGATAGATAGATAGATAGATAGATAGATAGATAGATAGATAGATAGATAGATAGATAGATAGATAGATAGATAGATAGATAGATAGATAGATAGATAGATAGATAGATAGATAGATAGATAGTTTCCAGACTGCACGTCACCTTTAATTGAATTTCCTCCTCTGACCTTTCCCAGCACCCTCTGGCCCAGACACCTGCACCTGGTCACCTGCTCAAAGAGCCCATTCAGCCCTTCTGTTCAAGCGAAGACGGCGCAGTCACAGAAGTCGGAGGAGCGCTGCTTTGGTGCCCCCAGCCAAGCGCGGTGCTGAAGGGCAGGACCCCGTGATTGTCCCCCGTGTTTGTCCCCTGTGATTGTCCCCCGTGCTGCTTTGCTGTTTGTTCTTTTTTTTTTCTTCCTTTTCTTTCAGTATACAAACAAACCTCCTCACCACAGCAAAGCCCCTCCAGCATAACCGTCTGGCGGAACCCCAGCCCAGATTTGTCTGTGCCTTTGAATTTGTCGGGCAGAAGACCCCCCCTGTGTTTGGTGCTGTTTCACTCTTTAATAAAGTTTTTCTTAAATGAAGGGAGGAAGAGCCGCGTAAGGCTGCCGGTGAGGATTGTGCTGACAGATAATGGCTTACTATTCCAACGGAAGCTGCAACGGAGATGGCATTTCCTTACAATTCCATCAAAGCCACCCCGGAGGAGCAGATGAAAAAGCTAGTATAGTGGTTGCCCCCTCCAAGACCGACTCGCCAGCACTACATGATAACGTAGGTATGCGGGGCTTTGCTTCACTCTATAGTTCAGGTAATCTTCGAGGGCTTAACACCCAATCCGCACCTGCTGTGAGGGGAAACTGGAGCAGTCAGATGGAACGGCGCTCACAGGAACCACTCGGGCACCTTATCCTCCGAGTCTGAGAAGAGCAAATCCTTCAGATTAAGTTGGTTTAACTTTCACAGGCCGCGAACAACACTCTGGAGGTCCTGGTGGGGGGAAGCGAACAGTCCACAATATAAGCCAGGGGGCCTCACAGAGTTGCCTTGCGTTTTTTTTTTTCTCTTATTAGTTTTTTGGAATGAAAGCCTCGATCCCTAGCATTGTGTCAACGTATCCAGCTGACATCCTTATGACTGTAGATTAAAAAGATGTCCTCGAGCCCCAAAAAGATGTCGAAATTACAATTTAAAGCTCTCTGGTTACCCAGCTCTTACTTTTTGATCCCCACAAGCTTGTCGTATTCATCAAAAATGAATTGGGGGGGGGGGGTTATGGCGGGCTACTGACTTAGTAACACAGTATGGGACCACTTGGCACTCGGCCTTTACAAATTTCACATTAATTGTGCTTATTCAGCTCTCCGATCCCGGGGTTCAAATCCCAACGTCACGTTTTCGCCATTTTTCTAAGGTTACGTCTACCGTACTACGTTTTCACTTTTGGATTTGTGCAAGGTGAGTGGCTGGCTACGGTAATGGAGTCGAGCCGGAGACCTCCACAGCTCCGCTCCTACAAATCTGCCCCACCCAGCCACACAACCTTCTCCATGCTCAGATAACAACGTGCGCCATTGGGTTAAAGGTGGAAAGTGAAAATTTCACACTGGCGTGGATGGAGCCGGGCATGGACCCCAAGTGAGCGAGGCAGCAGGGCTGACCACCACCCTGCCACTTGTTGATTCATCCATTTATTTTTCAGATTTGAAGATGCAGTTCACAGTCATGGAGGGGAAGGGGGTCTGATTTTAGAAAAAGCCTGCTCAGAGGCACAAAATGTGCGTACGCAACTTCCCCACGCAAATGTCGGGATTTATAAAACAAAATTTGATGGGGGGGGCGAACGGGACATGCGCATATTTACGACAACTCCTGACCTGTGTGTACGCAACATCACGGAGAAACTGGGAAATGGCGACACCTTTGGTCAAACAGGGAAATGCAGCCAGATCAGCTAAATGAAGACTCGCATGTATGATTTGGCGCTCTCACCGCCGCGGCCCGGGTTCGATTCCCGGTCAGGGAATTGTGGTCTTTAAGATATAAAGGAAGATGATCCACTGTGGCAACCCCTAACGGGAGCAGCCGAAAGAAGAAGAAAAAGAAGAATGTACGCTGACACCTTAAAAACGATGAATTTGATGTGCCGACTGTGTTAAGAGGGCCAATGCTGCGTATTTGCACTGAAGGATGTTTTTGGTTTTTTGGCAGTTTATATCGGCTACATATTGTCACTTCTCTGAGACCTGGCCAACATGTCATGAATATCTCTCTCCATCATGCCCACTATACTGGAAGCCATTAACCAACCAGTGAGGCACTACATCTATTTCTCTTATGGTGTGGGTGTACATAGTAAGACATAACACATTTTTCCATCCATCCATTATCCAACCCGCTGAATCTGAACACAGGGTCACGGGGGTCTGCTGGAGCCAATCCCAGCCAACACAGGGCACAAGGCAGGAACCAATCCTGGGCAGGGTGCCAACCCACCGCAGGACACACACAAACACACCGACACAACAAGCACACACTAGGGCCAATTTAGAATCGCCAGTCCACCTAACCTGCATGTCTTTGGACTGTGGGAGGAAACCCACGCAGACACAGGGAGAACATGCAAACTCCATGCAGGGAGGATCCAGGAAGCAAACCCAGGTCCCCAGATCTCCCAACTGCGAGGCAGCAGTGCTACCCACTGTGCCACCGTGCCGCCCTAACACATTTTTGCCAACATAAAATGTCAATTTGCCACCATCCCTGGTGGGCCGCAGTGCAGTGGCTGCAGGTTTTCATTCTCACCCTTCTCTTAATCAGTGACCAGTTTTCACTGCTAATTAACTCCTTTTCCCTTTATTTTAATAGCCCTGTTTTTAAGGATTCAGTCCTCTGAATTGATTTGTTTCTTCATTAAATGGCAGCCAAACAGAAATTAGACGTGAAACGAGCCGACAGGTGACCAGCTAAATTGGGGCTTCAAAATCCAACCAGTCTCTTAATGTGAAGCCCATTCTTGTTGTTAATTAAACCCGTTATTTAATTCCACGGCTTGTTGTTGCTCTCATTCTGCCACAGCAGACATTTCCAAGACTGTTGATTTTTCTGTTTTTTCTAAGAACAACATCAAGATGTTATGGTGACCTGAGAGATCAACCTCAGTAAGACCCATGACCCCCACATTCTAACGCGGGCCCCTAGGCGAGGATCTCTGGCGGGCCCTTCACCTAGGGTTAAGGAAAATGCAATACTCAATAGGATTTAAAATAAAATAAGCGAGGTTAATGATGCGAAAACTTAAGATGTATCATGCACATTTATTGAATATATTTATAAAGTAAAGATCCTAATGAAAAACTTACAATAGTATCAAAAATTATTGCAAAATCTGTTTTCTAGCTTTCTTTGACGCAAAATTTTCAATGACCTCATTAAAACCAACATTCGTTTATCAACTAATTGTGAATATAAATAGAATTGTTTGCATATTTAGCTTTAAATTTAGTTGAAGATCCGTACGGTTCTATGACGCTTAGTTTTTCATGTACTCCGGCATTTTTGATATACTTTTCTAATGTAGGGTTTCCTATAGGAAATTCCATCCATCCATTATCCAACCCGCTGAATCCGAACACAGGGTCACGGGGGTCTGCTGGAGCCAATCCCAGCCAACACAGGGCACAAGGCAGGAACCAATCCCGGGCAGGGTGCCAACCCACCGCAGGACAGCCAACCATACCATAATATCTATCTATCTATCTATCTATCTATCTATCTATCTATCTATCTATCTATGTAATCCTGCCAACTATACCATAATATCTATCTATCTATCTATCTATCTATCTATCTATCTATCTATCTATCTATCTATCTATCTATCTATCTAATCCTGCCAACTATACCAGAATATCTATCTATCTATCTATCTATCTGTCTATCTATCTATCTAATCCTGCCAACTATACCATAATATCTATCTATCTATCTATCTATCTATCTATCTATCTATCTATCTATCTATCTATCTATGTAATCCCGCCAACTATACCATCCATCCATCCATCCATCCATTTTCCAACCCGCTAAATCCGAACACAGGGTCACGGGGGGTCTGCTGGAGCCAATCCCAGCCAACACAGGGCACAAGGTAGGGAACCAATCCCGGGCAGGGTGCCAACCCACTGCAGTTTGCAGAAATAAGTGACATAAAATGTTTAATTTTTTTGTGCAGTATTTCTTATTTAATTGTGTTTAAAACCATGTATAATTTGTTTAAGTTTATTGTTTATAATATTTAGAAATAAAGAATATATAAAACTATATGACACCAAATCAGCAATTAATATCAAAATTTTCGACCAGTGGAGAGGTCTACGTTTTATTTGGATTCGTAAAATGTCAAACTTGTAGAAATTTTTTTTATCTGAAACTTTTTTTGATATTGTTTTTAGCTTTCAAAATATTTTATGCTGACGTTGACACTCAATGCTGTAGGATCAGTTCTTGCTTTCTGTTCATACATTTTGTTTGTGCATAATATCTACTCATCCTGTGATCCCGGGCCCCCTGGCAAGAGCCCTGTCAGACCCCCCCCGCCCCCCCCCCATGGTAAGACCTTCACCTTTATTTTCAGATATTGTGTGATGGGCACAGGTGAGCTGGTCGTGTGGCGCCTTGTTATGGGTCTCATTATTGTTCGGCTGCTAATTAAGGAAAACGAAACAACTAAGAGGCCTGAGTCAAGTGAATTGAAACTAAAGAAGTTAATTAGCAGAAAAAACTGGTCACTAATGAAGAAGATGGTTAGAATGAAAACCTGCGGCCACTGTGGCCCTCCAGGACCGGAGTTCGACACCCCTGGCTTAACGTCATCGGAGCGCTCGACTGCACTCGTATTGCAATAAGGGCACCGAGCGAGAATGGAGCTGCTGTGTTTGGTAACTGTTGAGCAGTGACATTTCCCTTAATGCACAAGTCGTCTGTGATGTCATGAGGTGGCTGACAAACGTCACATATTGGTGGTCGGGGTCATCCTGTGTTTCACTTATTTGGAGGCAGAGTAGCTTTGGCAGACGTGACGGTGCTGCACATGGTGGCTGGCATGTTAGTAAAGTAACCGGCTGGACCCTCGGTGTTTCACACAGCCTGCACTATTCATTGTAACAGCAGTCACGTCATCACAAGTGCCAGGTGACAGCGGCTGCCCACTCAGATGGTGGCGTCTGTTGCTTTTCCTGGACCCCCAGAGTGCAGAGGAGGGGCACTATAGTGCCACGCGTGATCTTGCATCTCTCACTTGTGGAGCCAAACTGCCAAATACTCTTGGATGCATATGGAGGCGGGGTTTCAATGCGTCAGGTGGGAGCTGCCCTAGCAGCCAATGAAATTCTTCATCATTGTGATTGCATATGTATGAGACTGATTAGCATGCTGCATAGGGCGGAGTTCGAGGCGCATTCACGTACGCGAGGGAATTGTGATTTATAAAAGCTTTAAATTGCGTAGCGATGTTTTATAAATCTGATTTTTTATTTTTTGGCATGTGCATAGTTTCACAGTTAAATCTATGCAAAGTTTTTGAGCTCCCCCTGGCAGTAACAGGAGCAAGATGGGGACCAAAACTGGACAGGGCATCAGTCCATTGCATGCGACCCACGAATGTGTGTAACTAGTTATTATAACTAAATAATAAGAACTAGCAGCCATTTTCCATTCAATTATTATAATTTGTTAACACTAATCTCTCAGTGACTAACAGACCCTCCAGGGTGTTAAGGGTGATACAGCATTTTGGTTCATCACTGCCAAAAAGGGTGCGGCGGTGACTCCACACATCTCCCCTTCTGTGGTATGAGAGGCTTAGTGCAGCTGGTGACCCCGGGTGAAGACCTGCAAGCATTCTAGGAGTGGGGGGGGGGGGGTGTCACCTGAACCGGTCAAGCAGGGTCACATGTACCGGATGTCACGCATAGCCGCAGCCAAGAGGTAACCAGATCAGGTCCACAGGATAAAGAGTTAAAGTGGCAGACCTGCAAACCCGCCAGGCTCCTGCAAAGACGGGAGACATCCTGGCTCGAAGGCGTTTGAACTCGCAGACTCGGCGGCTCTCCTAATTATTATATTCCATCGCTATTCATTTTAAAATGGATGTCACTCAAGAGGGTGTTAACTTGCGATTAGGGAGAAAAACTGACAGATTGAAAAGTAAATAAATAACATCAATAACTTCTGCCGAGGTGTTCTGGGTGGCAGCGTTTCTTCTTCCTCCTTATATCTTCCATTACTGAACGTTAGCGTAAGTGAGATGAATCAGCCGGGCGTAAACGCAAATCCAGCGCTGGGCAATCTGGAGATGCCAGCTGACCTAGCAGCATGGAAACTACAAAGATTTTGAAGAAATACCAATGTAAGAGCAGCCCACCAAAATCAAAATCACTCGTGAAGGGGTGTGTTATGACCCTTGCCTTAGTGGGGGTACTCACAATGGTCATTCGTTCCGTGCCTGGGCACTATGCCCACAGGTAACCCCACAAAGTCTAGTTCGTTTGACAAGTGGGATCACTCCGTACTGTGCCCTAGCCTGCTTAGAAGAGGTGGGCCCGGGCATAGTTCAGTAATATTCGGGAAGAGTGTGATCGCTAAACATGCCCGAGCACGGAAAGCAGATAAGTGCGACAAGTCAGGGAGCGCAATTCTCATTTTAGGTTTTTATTCTCACCGTAGACGCGAACATGAATTGTAGTTGGCAAGAAAAGCTGCAAATTCCTCCCGTAATATCATCTGCCACCGTAAAAATCTTCTCGTAGGTGCAGCACGATTAAGAGCTAAACGCTGCGCTGCACACTCAATAAATGTGTAAAAGAGGGGCAAGCGTCACCCTGCCCTACACGACTCCAAATCAACCACAAAATAAACTGCGTGTTGTCCTGTATAACTATGTATGTGACAAATAAAATAAAGAATTCATTAAAGAATTAAATAAGTCAAACCGTTTGGACACGCCTGGCGTCACCCGGTGTTCGGGATCTTGTTCTGGCGTTACAGGAAGTCACATGGTCAGGACAAAATACTGATGCTCTGTGTAAGAAAGGACAGAGCGGGTTATACTTCCTTAGAAGGCTGGCGTCCTTCAACATCTGCAATAAGATGCTGCAGATGTTCTATCAAGACAGTTGTGGCGAGCGCCCTCTTCTATGCGGTGGTGTGCTGGGGAGGCAGCATGAAGAAGAAAGACGCCTCACGCCTGGACAAACTGGTGAGGAAGGCAGGCTCTATTGTAGGCACGGAGTTGGACAGTTTGACATCCGTGGCGGAGCGACGGGCGCTGAGCAGACTCCTGTCAATCATGGAGAATCCACTGCATCCACTGAACAGGATCATCTCCAGACAGAGGAGCAGCTTCAGCGACAGACTGCTGTCACCGTCCTGCTAAACTGATAGACTGAGGAGATCGTTCCTCCACCAAACTATGCGACTCTTCAATTCCACCCGGGGGGGTAAACGTTAACATTATATAAAGTTATTGCCTGTTTTAACCTGAATTGTTATCACTCTTTAATTTAATATTGTTTTTTGTATCAGTATGCTGCTGCTGGAGAATGTGAATTTCCCCCTTGGGATTAATAAAATATCTATCTATCTATCTATCTATCTATCTATCTATCTATCTATCTATCTATCTATCTATCTATCTATCTATCTAAAAGAACATTAAGTGCAGTGTGAGTGCATGCCAGCGGAGGGCAGTAGAGAGGGGGGACAATCACACTTGGGCACGGGACGTACTCCCTTAGTTTAATTTTTCATAACCCTAATTGGAGCTCCCTTCTGATCTTTAGTGGTCTGTTAGTTTGGATCATAAAGGATTCCAGAACCAGTGGACTCCAAGTGTTCCGACCTCTTTGCTTTCTGCACTGTGTCGTAGATTTAATTTCAAATGGAGAAATCTGTCATTTTTGCTCATCAATTTGCACTCGATGACCCATAATGACAAAGTGACAACATGTTTACAGATGGGTGGTGCAGTGGGTAGCGCTGCTGCCTCGCAGTTAGGAGACCCGGGTTCGCTTCCCGGGTCCTCCCTGCGTGGAGTTTGCATGTTCTCCTCGGTTAGGTTAGGTACATTGGCGATCCTAAATTGTACTTGGTGTGTGCCCTGCAGTGGGCTGGCGCTCTGCCCGGGGTTTGTTTCCTGCCTTGCGCCCTGTGTTGGCTGGGATTGGCTCCAGCAGACCCCCCTGTGACCCTGTAGTTAGGATACAGCAGGGTTGGATAATGGATGGATGGATACAGAAAGGTTTGCTAATTTACTAAATAAAAACAGAAATCTCTCATTCCTACAAGACCCTTTTGTGTGACACTGCCAAGTGGAGCTCGGGTGCCTCCTGCTTGCTTTCATTCTCCCTTGAGATGTTTCTAGAACGTGATTGTGGAGTCCACTGGTGGCAAAACGAATTGTTTTAGAATGACACAAGTGTACCTGCATATGGAGGCTCCCACAATTCACACGGCGCATCAGGACAGAAAGTCCAAAGAGCTCTCTGTAGACCCCCACAATCAAACTCTGGTGGGGCACAGATGAGGGCAGTGATCATGACCGTGTCGAGAGCACAGCCAGATACAGGAGGCGGGGTCTCAATGCATCAGGTGGGAGCCAATGAAATTCTGCCTCATTGTGAATGCATATGTATGAGACTGATTAGCATGCTCCATGGGGTGGAGTTTGCATAATTAATTACAAGGGGATTGTCATTTATAAGCAGTAAATTGCGTAGAGATGTGCCTACAGCAGGATTTATAAATCTAACTTATTTATTTTTTGGCATGCACCTTTTGTTTTGTTTTTGTTGTTGTGTGCAACTAACTGAGCTTCACAAGTCCTCTCTTGAGATGGGAGAGCCTGTCAGAAGGGTGACCATCTCAGGAGCACCACATCAATCAGACGGGTGCCACTCTTGAGTAAGAGACCTTTGACAACACGCTTGGAGTTTGGCAAACGGCATTGAAAGGACTCTGAGAGCCTGAGGGGGAAAAATAATAATAATTATTAAAAATTAAACTCTTTGGGCTGAATTCCAAGCACCGAGTCTGGTGAAGACCTGACCCATCTCATCACCCGCCTCGGTGGTGAAGCGTGATGGTGGCAGGGTCATGTTATTAGGGGTGCAGGTACAGGGAGACTGGTCAGAATTGAGGGGAGGATGAATGCAACCAAATACAGAAGAGGGTCCTTGATGAAAATCTGCTCCAGAGTGTGTATGAGACCTCTCCCGACTGTGGTGACGGCTCCCCTTTCATAGTGACAACGTCCTGAAGCATACAGACAAGATAATGCTGGAGTGAACCCAAGTGTGTGTCAATGGCCTGCCCCAGCTGCATTGGCTGCAATGCAGGAAACATCCTGCAGAGGGCACCAATCCATCACAGGGCCCACTCACACACACACACTCACAGAGGACCATTTAAAGTTATAAATCAGCCAAACCAGCACATCTCTGGGGAAAGCAGGAGTACCCTGATGCAACAGGGACGCCAGGGCCGTGTGGCATCCATCAGTATTACAGCACAGCACAGAATGGCACATGAGCAACAATGAAAAAGGCAAAGAAAAAAATGACATCCCAAAAGGCTACAGTCAGAAAGTCTACTTCAGAAAATAGCATGTAGGGAACCTTAGGGGTCCTCAAGTGACCATTTATATGACCAGGCAAAACAAAATCAGGAGTGTGCACCCCTCGACTTACTCGTATACTGAGACAGAGGAAAAGGTCATCAGAACCACTTCCAGTTGCGTGATATTTCTCAAATATCATAGATAGATAGATAGATAGATAGATAGATAGATAGATAGATAGATAGATAGATAGATAGATAGATAGATAGATAGATAGATAGATAGATAGATAGATAGATAGATACTTTATTAATCCCAAGGGGAAATTCACAAGGTTTGCTAATTTACTAAATAAAAACAGAAATCTCTTATTCCTACAAGACCCTTTTCTGTGACAAGGGTCCACCACAGGGTGCACACACACACACACACACACACACACCCACCAAGCACAATTTAGGATCGCCAATGCACCTAACCTGTCACAAGAGATCATATCTCCTTGTTTCTCATCATAAGTAACTGTTAATATCGAGACACAATTTATGTATTATTTATAATCAAACTTTATATTAAAATATTTTCGCACTTAGGAAAGTCGAAAACGGTGGTGGAATTTTTTCACGATTACATATGCATTACCGAGATTATGTGCAAAGTTTAGTTAGTCACCTAAAAACAGAGAAAACTCAGTCAGTCAGCTACATCCTAACACAAGGTCACGGGGGTCTGCTGGAGCCAATCCCAGCCAACACAGGGCACAAGGCAGGAACAAATCCTGGGCAGGGCGCCAACCCACACACCCACCAAGCACAATTTAGGATCGCCAATGTACCTAACCTGCATGTTTTTGGACTGTGGGAGGGAACCCACGCAGACATGGGGAGAACACGCAAATTCCACGTAGGGAGGTCCCAGGAAATGAACCCAGGGCTCCTTACTGCGCCACCGTGCCGCCCCAGTCATTTTCCAACCCGCTATATCCTAACACAGGGTCACGGGAGTCTGCTGGAGCCAATCCCAGCCAACACAGGGCACAAGGCAGGAACAAACCCTGGGCAGGGCGCCAACCCAACACAGGGCACACACACACACCAAGCACAATTTAGGATTGCCAATGCACCTAACCTGCATGTCTTTGGACTGTGGGAGGGAACCCACGCAGACACGGGGAGAACATGCAAATTCCACGTAGGGAGGTCCCGGGAAGCGAACCCAGGGCTCCATACTGCGAGGCAGCAGCACTACCACTGTGCCACCATGCCGCCCCAGTCATTATCCAACCCGCTATATCCTAACACAGGGTCACGGGGTCTGCTGGAGCCAATCCCAGCCAACTCAGGGCGCAAGGCAGGAACAAATCCTCGGACAGGCGCCAGCCCACCGCAGAAAACGTGTTAGTATTATATAATATTTGTTACAATAAATGACTATAGATAAAACTACAGTTTAGCTAAATTAATTATGATAATGATGGCCGAAATAAAAAAATGTAAAATGAAACACGACGGGGACGTAGCAGCTTATTGTTCCCATTACATCTCTATATTTAAATTGCATGTTCAATGTTTACACATTATTGTTAAACTGATGATGTATACATTAAAATAAAATGAATAATAGTTATTGAAAGAATATTGGTTAAATTGAATGCAATTTTAATATCGTGTACACATTTATATTTCTACGATACAAAAAATTCGGACGGTTGTTTAAATAAAATACTACTTCCGATCGAGTCATTTTTCTCAAATTTCATTTCTGTTGGCTTTTAATCATTAAATAGCTGTGCAAAATTGGAATCGTCTATCTGTAATTATAACCAGAGTTTACTTAAAAATTCGCGAAAGTATTCAGTTAAAGTACCTTTTTAAGTGGCCCAAAAATTGATAGGATTCCGTATTTTTGATATAGAGCAGCTGTGCAAAATCTCACTGACCAGGGCAACGCGTTTTCGAGTTATCCTGTTTACACGCAGAATTTCAAAAATGGTATTTTCGGACTCGGGAAGGTCTAAAACGTCAGGATTAATCAAAATGTCGAAGTGGAATTAATGTTCACGATTCCTGTACTTTCTCTGTACTACGTATACAAACAAGTAAAAGTAACACACTGGCATCAGAATGCCCGACAGTCAAAGAGCGGGCCGAGCTCAACGCCCCAGTGCCACGCCACACCCAAATGTCACGCCATTCATTCTGCCATCCATCCCTTTGCTGAGTGTGCCAACTAACGTTTAGTGTTTGAATGCACAATAAAAATGATAAGAGGTGGAGACGAAGGTGGCAGAGCTCTGTCTCAACTCATATACAACTGCAAGGAGGGCTCGGCACACAAGACTTTCCGCCTCTTTCCGGCTTTCATTTCACTGCCACTTGCCGTAGCGAAGGCGCTTCCATTTAGCCTTGAAGGAGCCGTCTGATAGCGCGACTCACCTCGGCTCCCGCGCACTTCAAACAATCCCGAGGAGTTTACCTTGGCACGCCGCCCGAGTGAAATATTTTGGCCGTCGAGATGAATCAACTTTAAAGAAGAGGGAGCACGAGATCTGAAAGCGCTCGATTCTTCAGGCATCCTGCCTAAACGGTAAATTGAAAAAGTGCCGCGCCGAAGCCAAGCCGGGGCGTAATAAAAAAATACGTCGCTGACTTCAGACGCGGCTCGCCCAGCGCCATCATCAAGTACCCCCCACCCCCCCAAAAAATAACTAAACTATAACGAAAATGAGGCACGAAAGGACAGAAAAGCCAAAGAGTCCAAACCATGAAAGAAGAATACACGTGTGATATAATAATTATGGGAAAAACATCTAAATGTCTATGTAACAGTTTGCCCTAAGTATCTGTACATTTACCTTTCATTCATATCTGGTATGTACAGTAACTCCTTCCCTGTCTATCCTTCTACTTACTTGTGTGTTTGTCCGTCTGTATGCCAATCACTACATTATATACAGCTTTACCTGTCTTTATATTTTTAACCGTTTTTGAGCGTATTTACACCAGTTCTGGTTTGTGCAGGACGGAGCCTGTCCCAGTAGCGCACAGCGCAGGGCAGGGGGCCAATTCATCAGGAGGACACCCGACTCTGACACGAGTGCCCGTTTACAGTTCTCGATTAACCTCAGCTGCACATCTGGAATCTGGAGGTGTGCAGTAAGTCGTGAAAACCCCAAACACACTCAAACCTCACATCGACAGTGGCCACCTCACCGTCATCTTTGTTTCCTTGGGGGTCGTTCACATCTGCTTATGTATTATGGTGTTTTTCACATCTCTCTTTCTAGAGCTTCATATCGACCCTAAACGTTGACTTTCATTGTCTATCTAGCTATCTATCTTATATGATGCCTCTGATATGAATTTATCAAATATAGTGCCTTTCGTTATCTATCTCTTTAATATACTGTATAGTGTCTTTCATATCGATCCACTTATTTACCTAGTGTTCATATCTATCCCTAAATAGCGTCTCCCATGATCCATCAATCTCATATAACGTCTTTCATATTTATATATCTGTCTATTTAATATACAGGGCGAGTCAAAATTATGTTAACACTAATGGTACTGCTATGTATACTGTATACTTATATACAATTTTTGTGGACAATTTATGTGCCACATATGGTACATGTGTTGAACATGATGCATGGCAAACAGCTTGAGACATTCCTGTAAATCATCTTACATATATGAAATATGTTTTGTGAATAAATTGTTTCAGCCATCCAAATGTTAACATGATTTTGACTCACCCTGTATAGTGTCTTTCATGACTATCTAGCCTTTCATAACTTATCTGAATTCATTATCCATCTACCGCATGTTTTCATATTTATTTCTCATATATTGTGTATTTCATATTTATCTACAGTATACAGTATGTCTTTCTCACTATCTAATATACAGTGCTTTTCATGTCTATTCCAGTGTCTTTCACTATCCATCTCATATAGCACCTTTTAATATTGATCGATGTAGCCTTTAAGGTCTATCCTAAATAGTGAGTTTCATATCTTCCTAAATATCCATTTTGCTATTATTCCATCTAATATGTAGTGCCTTTTATATCTATAGCTTCTTTCAATAGCCATCCCTTATAGTGCTTTTAACATATCTTTTAAGTAGCCTTTAATATCTGTCCTAAATAATGGCTTTATTTATCATGTATAGTGTCTATCCCTTTAATATTGAGCCTATCATGTCTGTCTATTTATCTGTCATATAGTGCCTTTCACATCTATCTATCTATCTATCTAATCCTGCCTACTACACCATAATATCTATCAATCTATCTTATAGTGCCTTTCACATCTATCTATCTATCTATCTATCTATCTATCTATCTATCTATCTATCTATCTATCTAATCCTGCCTACTACACCATAATATCTATCTATCTATCTATCTATCTATCTATCTATCTATCTATCTATCTATCTAATCCTGCCTACTACACCATAATATCTATCTATCTATCTATCTATCTATCTATCTATCTATCTAATCCTGCCTACTACACCATAATATCTATCTATCTATCTATCTATCTATCTATCTATCTATCTATCTATCTATCTATCTATCTATCTATCTAATCCTGCCTACTACACCATAATATCTATCTATCTATCTATCTATCTATCTATCTATCTATCTATCTATCTATCTATCTATCTATCTATCTAATCCTGCCTACTACACCATAATATCTATCTATCTATAGTGCCTTTAACATCTATCTATCTATCTATCTATCTATCTATCTATCTATCTATCTATCTATCTATCTATCTATCTATCTATCTTATAGTGCCTTTAACATCTATCTATCTATCTATCTAATCCTGCCTACTACACCATAATATCTATCTATCTTATAGTGCCTTTGACATCTATCTATCTATCTATCTATCTATCTATCTATCTATCTATCTATCTATCTATCTATCTATCTTAAACAGTATCCCTATAAATCTATCTTATACAGTATATTACCTTACATATTTATTTATCATATGTAGTGCCCTTCACATCTCGTACATTGTCTCTCACACCTATCTGTTTATCCTATATAGTGCCTTTCATATCTGTCTGTTATGGCCCAATGTCCCACTCAGGCAGGTTCCAGGTGGCCCTGGGCACCCGATCTCTTCAAATCATCTGAGTCCTTATGCGGTGGATTAAAGGCTCCTTCCCTGTACGATTTCTCTGTTTAGACTGCAGAAGTTTAAATAATCACAGAAAGGCTTATAAAGCTTCCCAGAATGCACCGGAGTCAGAATCAGAATTTTTCTCCTTACAAGGGGCAATGCAGAGAGCCTCCTGCACATGATATTCAGCCCAATGCAAGCCGAAGACCAGAATTCAAGATTCCTTCTGGCCAGTAATTGGTGACACGAGTGGATTAAGAAGTTCAGAAGCCGTACCACATCTGGCAAAGTGTGTATCACTAATGCGCCTCTTAAGCCAACCACGAGTGTGCCGGTTAAATAAATGTCTCCTACGCACAAATCATCAGACAGCTGCGCTGCGTAATATTTACTTAACTTAAACCCACAGCT
Source organism: Erpetoichthys calabaricus (assembly GCF_900747795.2). Taxonomy (NCBI): domain Eukaryota; kingdom Metazoa; phylum Chordata; class Cladistia; order Polypteriformes; family Polypteridae; genus Erpetoichthys; species Erpetoichthys calabaricus. The sequence continues at coordinate 9,629,452 of NC_041400.2, forward strand.
GGCATGGAGTCACTCATACCAAAGGCATATTTTGGGATTTTGTGAACTGTCCTCTGTAACTGTCACTTACACCACGGGATGCTGGCTGCTTCAGGGGTGAAGCCTTGGCGCCTGGTGCCCTAAGGCCCAGTGTGGGTTTGACTGGTGGCCAGGTGATCAATTTGGCAGCGAGCTGGCAATCGGGGGGCGTACGACGGATTTGACACAAGGCAACTTGGCGATCATAAATTAAACGCAGGACGCTATGGAGGTTGACAGTTTGGACTTCAGAAATTCTGCACTGATGTCGCATGAACATTTAAAACCCCAGGTGAATGACATCATGGATTAAAAATCTGAGACAAAAAGTGAAAAACACTTACAATAAGGATTTTGTTTTTTTAGATTTGAAGGATAATTATGCATACGGGGTAAAATGCCAACTGATTAAGGGCACACTGTGCTCTAATGGCCTCATGTCCTGAACAGGGTTCACTCCGGGGGTCCATGTTATGGCCTGGTGTTCCCACCCTGGTTTGGGTTTTGGTGGTCATGTTGCTGCCTGCTATCTCTTTCAGGTCGGTTCTAAGGCGGCCCTGTTATGGCCTGGTGTCCTGCCCAAGGCTGGTTTGGGTGGCCCTGTTATGGTCAGCTGTCCCATCCAAAGTTGGTTCTTGAAGTTCCAGTTACGGCCTATTGCCTTGACCAAGGTTGATTCCTGGCAACCCGGTTATGGCCTTGTGTCCCGTCCACTGCTGGTTGTGGGTTGTCCTGTTATGGTAAGATGCCTCATCCAGGGATGGTTCTTGGTGGCTCTGAAATGACCTGCTGTTCCATTCATGTTGGTTCAGGGTGGCCCTGTTATGGTCTGGTGTCCCCAACCCCAAGTTTGGGTTTTAGTGGCCATGTTGCTACCTGCTGTCCCATTCAGGTGGGTTCCAAGGTGGCTCTGTTATGGCCTGGTGTCCTGTCCAAGGTTGGTTTGGGTGGCCCTTTTATGACCTTCACGTCCTGCCCAGCGTTCGTTTTGGGTGACCTTGCCATGGCTGTGTGTCCCATCCACTGTTATGGTCTAATACCACATAGGGATGGTTGATTCCTGGTTCAGCCTGGTATTCCGTTCATGTTGGTTCTGGGGGGCCCTGTTATAGCCTGGTGTCCTCCACCATGGTTTGGATTTTGGTGACCACGCTGCTGCCTGCTGTCCCATTCAGATTCATTCTAAGGCCTCCCTGTTATGGCCTGGTGCCCTGTCCAAGGTTGGTTAGTGTAGCCCTGTTTTGGTCAGCTGTCCTAACCAAAGTTGGCTCTGGATGGTCCAGTTAAGGCCTTCTTATCTCTCTTCTAGGGTTAGTTCTGGGTGGCCCTGATTTGGCCTTGTGTCGTGACCAGTGTTGGTGATCTTGCCAGATGTCCCACCCTGGGTTAGCTGTGGGTGGCTCTGCTACGGCCTGGTGTTCTGTTCATGTTGGCTCTTGGCACCCCTGTAATGTCCTGGCTCTCCATCCAGCGTTGGTTTCCTGGATGGCCCTGTTATGGCCTGGTCTCCAATCCATCCACAGTTGGATTTTGGTGGCCATGTTACGGCCTGCTGTGCCGTCCAGGACTGGTTATATTTATTCAGTGCCTTCAGAAAGTATTCAGGTTGCTTCACTTTTTCACATTTTGTGCCAAAATCATTTAAATTCTTTTTTTTTCTCCAAATCAACCAACACTTCATACCCCACAATGACAAATCAAAAACAAGATTTTAGAAATCAAACAAACTTATTAAAACTAAAAAAGTAGACATATGCCCTGTAGACCCTTTGCTGTGACACTCGAAATTCATCTCATTTTTACCGATCATCCTTGAGATCCTTCTACCGTACACCACGTATGGAGCCCACCTAACTGTCAACTGACTGGACCCAATTAGGAAAGAAAGACACTTCAGCCCGAGCTCCTCCATTAGGCTCGTCTCCTGTGAGTAGCCCAGACTCCAATTCTCCTGAAAAACTTTGGAGTTAAATCCGGTGGGGAGCTAAAGAACATTCAGGATTCCGCAGACATACTGAGACAGCCGCACAGAGCTAAGCACAAGTCTAAAGCTGGCCGGCATGCCGTCGCCATCGTGAATAAACATAAATGTTTTGCTTTCCTAAACTGAATCCTAAGATCAATAGCATGAAGCATCTGTCTGCCATGCTGAGCGGCTCGACTCCATTGTTGGGAGGCCTAATCCTTAGGAGGCTCCTTATCCTTCTTCCCGGGTCGGGTTACGCTGCACTCGGTCAGGTTTGCATAGCTTTGAAACTGCAAAAGGTGCTATAAAAAGGAAATAGGGGTGCAGACAAGAAGGAAGGTTCTTGAACCTGCGTAGTCCGATACATGGCAGTGGCCCGCCCGTTACCGAGCATGCCCGCCTATTCACATTCAGACTCGGGGAGGCCATACAGAGTCGAGATTTGACGCCAGGACTCTAGGCTGCTCCCTGGTAACTACGAAAGGAAAAGGAATGGTGCTGTGAAAAAGTATTTGCCCCCCATTGTTGATACCCTGTTTTCACCCCATGAATGTCCTCAGAGCTTAAGACGGTACGCAGTATTAGAGAAGGGTAACGGGAATGAACTCATAGTACAGTTCTGAAATCCTCACTTTCTTCGTTCAAGCAACAAAGTTATCCAACATCTCTATTGTCCGTGTGAAAAAGTAATTGCCCCCATAGTTTTTGTACTTGGTTGCAAGCCTCCATGTGGTGTCCACCTACTTGCCTACTGTCCCCAGCATATACTTGGACAAGCCTGTTGCCCCTTGGTGGTGTCCCATCTACTTTCACAGGGCCCGCTGCCCACTTTTCGGTGCTCATCTCACAAGCCTACAGGCCTGCTACTCACTGAAGTGTCCACCAATTTGCACAGGCCTGTTGCTAGCGGTGCTACCAATCTATGGGCACAGACCTTTCATCCTTATGCGTGTCCATCTTACCACCCTACCAAGCCCCCAAGTAGTGTCCGCCTACTGTCCCCAGCATTTACAGTACCTGGACAAGCCTGCTGCCCTTTGCTGCTGTCCATCTACTTTCACAGGGCCCGCTGCCCACTTTTCGGTGCTCATCTCACAAGCCTACCACCCCTGGCAGTCTCCAACCTACTTGAGCAGGCCCACTGTCCCTGGTATCTGCTTGGACAGGCTCCGGTGGACAGGTCTACCCCACCTAGGCCCGTTCATCTCATTACCCTTCTGCCCCCCAGGACAGTATCCAACTACTTGCACAAGCCTGCTGCCCCTCTGCTGGTGTCAATCTTATAAGCTTACCACTCCTGGCAGTCTCCACATACTGGCCCTGGCATCTACTTGGGCAGACCTGCTTCTCCCAATAATGTCCATCTCCTTGTCCAGATCTTCCTCCTCTTGGTGGTGTCCATCTACTATCACAGGCCTCTTTGCCCCCTTTTGATGTCAAACTCACAAACCCACCAGCCCATGACATAATACAGTTTTGAAATGCTTACTTTCTTCATTCAAGCAACAAAGTTATCCAACATCCCAATCGTCCATGTGAAAAAGTAATTGTCCCCACAGTTTCCATACTTGGTTGCAAGCAATGATCACATCTAAACATTTCCTACAATATGAATCTGAATTCCAGTGATTTGAATTTTATCCCGCTCTTCATCGCAGACCTTCTTTCCTTCAGACACAGGGGTAGGTTTCCGAGCATCAACTGCCTGCTTCAGGTCCTGTCACAGCATCTCTTCCGGGTTCAAGGTAGGACTTTGACTAGGCCACTCCAAATCTTGACGTTGAAATGTGGAATGTCCCATTGCAGAACCCAGTTATGCTTCAGCTTCAGGTCATGGACAGATGACTGGACACTCTCCTTAAGGATGTTCTGGTAGAGATGCAGAATTCATGGCAGCTCTTGTAGGCCCTAAGACAAGAAAGCATCATCATACAAATCACACTGGCACCTCCATGTTTAATTGTTGGTCTGATGCTCGAGTTTCAGACATAGTGGGACCCGTGTCATCCAGAGGGTTCTGCTTTTGACTCGTCCCTCCGTAGACCCTTAATCCAAAAGTCTTGAGGGTCACTCTGGTGTTTCGTTGCAAACACAAGACAAGCACTGATGTTACTCTTGGATGGAAGAGGTTTCCTGCCTTGCTACTGTCTAATTTTTTCCTCAGTCTCTTTCTTTTTGTTGAATCATGAATGCTGATCTCAGCTGCGGTTAAGAGAGACGTGAAGTTCTTGGGATGTTACCCTGAGATCTGAGATCCTCTGTGACTTCTTGAATGAGTTGTAGCTGGGCTCGCCTGTGAAGATGTTCTCCATCTGAGATGATGGCTCTCACTGTGCCCTGTCCAAGGTTGGCTCCTGCGTTTTACCCAGTGATGCCAGGGTGGGATAACCTCATTAGAAAATGGAATTGTGGGTAGGTAGCTGGATGTTCTTTTGCCCAACACCCCAAAAGGAGGATCTCATTAGTATATCTGCAACCCCAAAAGGAACAGTTTGGCTCGTGCTGAACTGTCGTCCCAGCCAGCAACCCCACTACTGAAAAAGGGAATTGTGCGGGTGTGTATGCCGATGCCCACATTTGGTTATTTTATGGGAAACTCTAAATGATTTTGCCCTTCCATCCGGGGATCAGTTTTTGGTTTGCATCAAAGTCTGTTAGGAGGGTCTCTGATTCCCCTACAGACCTGTAATGGGGGAGAAAATGGGGGAATTTGGCATAGAGGATGGATGGATGCCTCATTTCCTTCCCATGAGTCAAACATGCTCACATTTGCTGTTGGCCCCTTTAAACTGACCAAGTGCTGCCAGCGATAGGCTGGCATTCCATGCAATCCTGTTGGGATCAGCTTCAAACAACCTGACCCTAAACCCCCCCCCCCCCCCCCAAGTAAGCCCATGATGGATAATGGGAGTCAGAAAAATGGCCGAGTGGATGGCTTTCTCCAGTCTCCTCCTATCTACAGTATGGCAGCGAAAAGTGAGTTGACCACAACGGCAAAGTCACATTCTGAGCATGGCGGGTGACGGAGGGCGCTCTTGTAGTGTCGCTGAGCCCCAGCATTAGGATAAGGAGGTTGAAGCACCAAAATAAACCTTTCATCAATTTAGTAGATAGCAAGGAGGGATGAGCAAAAGCGGAACACCAAGTATTTAAATAAAGAGACGAGAAACCAAAACCTGGGCGGTCTATCACGAAATGCACAACAGCACAACTCTTCCTTTAACTGCACCCCACCCCAACACCTGGACCCCCTCCAGTCAAACACCTGGTTTTCCTCATCTGCCTCCTCCACACTCAAGTTGCCTTCTGTTCAAATCTCACCTTGAGGTCACTTTCAGACTAAGCCTTCTTCCGGGTCACGAGTGACTCCGCATTGGCTCCCGGGTCACCAGGCTACAGCTCCTTCTAGTGGCCCCCTGATGATCCTGCACCCTTCTGTATGTCTTAATTAAAAGGACAGATTATTCATTTGGTAGGCGGATGGGGCACTCTGTCATGTGCTGCTTTCTAGCACCCTGGGGAGTCATGACCCCCTCTCCTCTGATGTCATGCTCCTTTCCCATTTGAGCTGGTGCTCCTGTATGAAAAGCACTTCCAAGACCCCCTGTCCCTGCAGGGTCCTTCTCAAAGGCCCAAAACCACTTTGACTTCTACAGGCCTACTGCCCCTCTGGTGGTGTCCACCTCACAAGCCTATCATACCTCCTGGCGGTGCCCACCTACTTCAACATGCCTACTTTGTACACCCCGGTGATATTCATCTGTTTACCCAGGCCTTACCGTACCTAGCAGTGTCCATTTCACCAGCCTACCACACCCTGGCACTGTCCAGATTCTTCTGCAAGCCTACTGTCTCCACCATTTACTTGGACAGGCCTGCTACTCACTGAAGTGTCCACCTATTTGCACAGGCCTGTTGCTCCTGGTGCTACCAATCTATGGGCACAGACCTTTCATCCTTATGCGTGTCCATCTTACCACCCTACCAAGCCCCCAAGTAGTGTCCGCCTACTGTCCCCAGCATTTATAGTACCTGGACAAGCCTGCTGCCCCTTGGTGGTGTCCATTTACTTTCACAGGGCCCGCTGCCCACTTTTGGTGCTCATCTCACCAGCCTACCACCCCCAGAAGTTTCTAACTGACTTGAGCAAGCCCACTGTCTCTGGTATCTACCTGGACAGGCCGGCTGCCCCCGGTGCACAGGCCTACCACACCTAGGCCTGTTCATCTTGTTACGCTTCTAGCCCCCAGGGGAGTATCCAACTATTCGCACAAGCCTGCTGCCCCTCTGGTGGTGTTCATCTAACCAGCTTACCACTCCTGGCAGTCTCCACTTACTCGAACACACATACAGTCCCTGGAATCTCCTTGTTCAGATCTTCCTCCCTCTCTTGGTGGTGTCCATCTATTTTCACAGGCCTTTTGTCCCATTTTGATGTCAGCCTCACAGACCCACCAACCCCTGGCAGGCTCCAGCTACTTGAGCAGGCCTTCTATCCCTGGGGTCAACTTGGACAGTTATGCTCCTCCTGTTGGTGTCTATCAACTCGGATAGGCCCCTGGGGACATCCATCGATTTGTGCAGATCTGCTACCTCTTGTTGGTGTCCATCTACTTTCATGTCTCACAAGTCTACAACCCCCTGGTGGTCTCCAGCTACTTGTGCAAATATACTGTCCCTGGTATCAATGTGGACAGGCCGGTCACCTCTAGCTGTGTCTCCAGCATCTACTTGAACAGGCCTGCTGCCTTCCCTTTTGATGTCCATCTTGCAAGTCTACCACCCCCTGACAGTCACCACCTACTGTACTTGATAGGCCTACTATCTCTGGGATCAACTTGAACAATCATGCTATTCCTGTTGGTGTCCATCAACCTGGATAAGCCCCTGGTGATGTCCATTAACTTTTACATATCTGCTACCTCCTGGTGGTGTCCGTCTACTTTCACAGGCCTTTTGCCCCCTTTTGATGTCAGCCTCACAAACCCACCAACCCCTGGCAGGCTCCACCTTCTTGAGGAGGCCTGCTATCCCTGGGGTCAACTTGGACAGTTGTGCTCCTCCCGTTGGTGTCCATCAACTCAGATAGGCCGCTGGGGATGTCCATCGACTTGTACAGATCTGCTACCTCTTGGTGGTGTCCATCTGCTTTCATGTCTCACAAGTCTATCACCCCCTGCTGGTCTCCTGCTACTTGAACAGGCATACTGTCCCTGCCATCAATGTGCACAAGCCGGTCACCTCTAGGTGTGTTCATTTCACCACCTGTCTACAGTCCTGCTGCCCCCTGTTTTGATGTCCATCTTGCAAGCCTACCACCCCCTGAGAGTCACCACCTACTTGATAGGCCTACTATCTCTGGGATCAACTTGAACAGTCATGCTATTCCTGTTGGTGTCCGTCAACCTGGATAAGCCCCTGGTGATGTCCACCCAACTTGTACAGATCTACTACCTCCTGGTGGTGTCCACCTATGTTCACAGGCCTGGTGCCCCCTTTTGATGTCCATCTCACAAGCCCACCAGCTCAGGCAGCCTGCACCTATTTAAGCAAAGCTACTGTCCCTGGCGTCTACTTGCACGGGCCTGCTGCCCCCTGGTGGTGTCCCATCTATCTACTTGCTCAGGTCTACTGCCAACAGAGACAAAAAGAGAACATGCAAACCTCACACATGCTTGGATTTAAATGGAGGAGCAGTGAGCCAGTAGCCCTATCTACTGTGCCACCATTTTGCCCTTTTCCCATTTTCCAGTACGCTTTTCCCATCTTGAGCCGTTCCTTATGACAGCAGGATAAAAACACAGAAGCAT